>NC_054374.1:8037500-8252500 GCF_017654675.1 Xenopus laevis
ATACTACAGACTCTGTATTGCATGTGCTGTAATGTTTAATAGCAATTTTATTTCCTTTTAAGGGATGTCTTACAAAAGGACCCTTTATAATTGCGTTGCAATTACTGCAGTTAAGGCAAGGGAATGTCCCATAGTTTGGTGGACCAAGGAACCTCGTGTCTGATTTTAATTTTAATATATCGGATTTCACTAATTTGTCTGCAATGTTCGTACCTCTTTTATATGAAAAAATGGGTTGGTCCTTACAAATTTCATGTAATGTTCGGTCTCTCCGTAATATAGGCCAATATTTATTTACCACACGTTGTATACTTTTACTTGTTGTTTCTCTGATTTCTTCAATGTTTTTACTTTTTATTTGGCAGATATTCAGCATCATGCCTATTTGCTTGGACATCTCATGAAAGGCACACACAATCCATCCAAATAGTGTCTGGTTTGGTTTCTCTTCAGTGTGTGTTTCTATCATAGTCTCGTCAGCATTTTCCTTTTCAGTTCTCCACTTTTCCTCTTCACTTTTCTCAATGTTTTCTAAGCAATCCTCATACTCATCATTCTCACTGCTTTCTGAGTTGATTTCATCCTTAGTTTCCTCACTGCTTTCTGTGTTTTCCTTCTGCTTTTTTTCAGTTCTCCACTTTTCCTCTTCACTTTTCTCAATGTTTTCTAAGCAATCCTCATACTCATCATTCTCACTGCTTTCCGAGTTGACTTTATCCTTAGTTTCCTCACTGCTTTCTGTGTTTTCCATCTGCTTTTTTTCCTCCTCAGTGTGTGTTTCTACCACAGTCAATTCAGTATTTTGCACCCCTTTTCTTTTCGCTTCAGTTTTTTTCACCGTCTCTTCGGTGTTTTCTTTTCTGGTTTTCTCAAATCTTTCTGTATTCCCTACGTTTTTACTTTTCTCAACAACTTTATACTCAGTAGTCTCAGTGTTTTCTGATTTTTCCGCATCCTGAGTTTTCTCATTCGATTTCGTTGTTATTTCTTTTGTCTTTCTCTTTTTGTTAAGGGAACATGTTCTTATGCTACGTTTCTGCATTTGCAGCAGTGGCTTTTGCCAGTTTGCGCGAGTAAACACATTCTTAGCAAATGTGGCCCTTTTTCCCCTACTTTCTAATTCCCTATTTTCTTTATACTCAGTAGTCTGAGTTTTCTCACTGGTTTTTGTTGTTATTTGTATTATCTCTCTCTTTTTGTCAAAAAAACATGTTCTTTTTCTCAGTTTCTGCTTTTGCAGCAGTGGCTTTCCACAGTCTGCACATGTTAACTCATTCTTAGTAAATGTGGCTCTTTGTTCCCTATTGTATATGGTTTTAATTTTTCCACACACTTCTCTTACCATTTTT
Organism: Xenopus laevis; assembly: GCF_017654675.1. NCBI lineage: Eukaryota > Metazoa > Chordata > Amphibia > Anura > Pipidae > Xenopus > Xenopus laevis. The sequence continues at coordinate 8,038,850 of NC_054374.1, forward strand.
ATCTTTGATAAACAGTTCGTTATCTTGCGAAACATGATGTAAAATGTGTTCTCAAAAATCTAAAAAAGTTTTTCTGTTTACAAGTAAACAGTTCTCTGGTTGACTAATCAAATATGGTTTTGGTTGGTTTGTTTGCTCTATATATATAGGTACAGACTACAAGTCATCTACCATTCATGTCACATGATCAGGTGTTGAGCTTTGTGACCTTATAAGGGCATTTTCTAACAGACTTCATGAAGAATTAATGAGATCATGTGACCTCCCCATTCATGTCACATGATCAGCTGTTCAACTTTGTGACCTCATAAAGAATAAGAATGAGATCGGGGTTACTACAGGTCATCTACCATTCTTGTCACATGATCAGCTTTGTGACCTCATAAAGTATAAATGAGATTGGGGTTACTACAGGTCATCTACCATTCTTGTGTCAGCTTTGTGACCTCATGAAGAATTAATGAGATCATGTGACCTCCCCATTCATGTCACATGATTAGCAGTTCAGCTTTGTGACTTCACGAAGAATTAATGAGATCATGTGACCTCCCCATTTATGTCACATGATCAGGTTTTCATTTTTTTTACATTTTTGTTTCATGTTTTTCCTGTTTCACATTGTTTTACCTTCTGCGATATATTTGGTTTGTTTTATGGTTTCATGTTTTGTGCCATATGTTAAAGGGATTGTTTACATCACATTAACTTTTAGTATGATGTATAGAGTGATATTCTGAGATCATTTGCAGTTGGTTTTCATTTTTTATTATTTGTGGCTTTTGAGGTATTTAGCATTTGATTCAGCAGCTCTCCAGTTTGCAATTTCAGCCATCTGGTTGCTAGGGTCCAAATGTCCCTAGCAACCATGCATTGATTTAATTAAGAGATTGGAATATGAATAGGAGAGGCCTGAATAGAAAGATAAGTAATGAAAAGTAGCAACAACAATACAATTGTAGCCTTACAGAGCATTTGTTTTAAAGACAGGGCCAATGACCCCTATTTAAAAGCTAGAATGATTCAGAAGAAAGAGGCAAATAAATAAAAAGCTATAAAAAATAAATATGGAAGACCATTTGAAAAGTTGCTTAGAATTAGCCATTCTATAACATACTGAAAATTAACTTAAACGTGAACTACCCCTTCAAGTTTTATTTCATGTTTTGCAATGTATTTCATGTCTTGTTTTATATTTCCTGTTATGTTTCATGTTTTGTTTTATATTTTGCTTTATATTTTATGATTTCTTTCATGTGTTGTTTTTTATTTGACACATTGTAGGGAATTTACAAAAGTGATAATGCTGAGACAAAATAGAACTGGAGATAGAATTGTTGGATTTCCTTCCATATTCACAAACCTTTATCTACCCTTCTATGAATTTGAACAGATTTTGCCTTTTGTCATCAGATGACTCTCAACTCTACATTTGCCTCATACTAATGATTCTGCCTTTTAGAGAAGGGAATTCCTGCCACTTAAAAAGGCCAATAAGGCAGAACACACAATTAGAGGCCGATTCACTATGGGTCGAATATCAAGGGTTAATTAACCCTCGATATTCGACTGTGAACTAAAATCGTACGACTTCGAATATCGAAGTCGAACGATTTAGCGCAAATCCTGCGATCGAACGGTCGAAGGATTTTTCGTTTAAATCCTTCGAATTAAATCCTTCGAATCGAACGATTCGAAGGATTTTAATCCAACGATCGAAGGAAAATCCTTCGATCAAAAAATCGACCTTCCTTATAGGCTAACATTGACTTCGGTAGGTTTTATCTGCCGAAGTAGGGGGTCGAAGTTTTTTTTAAAGGGACAGTACTTCAACTATTGAATGGTCGAATAGTCGAACGATTTTTAGATTCGAAGTCGAAGGTCGTAGTCGAAGGTCGAAGTAGCCCATTCGATGGTCGAAGTAGCCCAAAAAAACTTCGAAATTCGAAGTTTTTTTTATTCTAACCCTTCACCCGAATTTAGTGAATCGGCCCCTTAATGACGTATCCATTCCCAGTATTTATCTCACTAAGGAACATTTGCAGTAACACAAGATCCCAGTTTAGTTCCAATGTGCACGTGCTCACTGATCAGCAAGACGGATGCTGGAGATGGAAGTGACACAGCTAAGTGTGGGGTCAACACTGCTGGGCAGCTCTGTAGTTCTAGGGATGATGCGGGTGGGCTGTGTCCTGGTACAAAAACTACAATTTGCCAGGATGGCTTTATTTTACCTTTTAATAAAAAAAAACTATTCCTAATACATAAACATGCCTTAAATAACTTTTACACAAGGTGCAATATTCAGAATATTTAACCACAATCAAAACAATTAAGGTCCTCATTAAATCAATAAGACTGTGATCAATAAGCTGGAAATCAGGAAGCCTAAGAGGCAAATTTACTAAAAAGGCAAAGTGACAAACACCAATTCACCAGAGTGACGTCATTTCGGTACTTCACCGTTTTACTAACAGTCGACGTTACTGCGCTAGCGAAGGAGATGGACTTCGCTCCCTAACACCTGGTGAATTTGTGCTCTGGCGAATGGACGTAACTACGCAAATTCACTAAGATGCAGATTTTACTCTTGCGCCAGACTTGCCTTCACCACCTCAGACCAGGCGAAGTGCAATAGAGTAGATAGGACTAACTCAAAAAATAGCTGAAAACGCTAGCGTCTTTTCCATTTTCAGGGTGATAGGTTGAAAAATAGCGTAAACTATTGACTTCTATAGGACGACGACAAATTTTGCTCGGCATATTTTTGCATCAGAGGATTCAGTGTTTTTTAAACTTAATCAGGCTTCGATTTTTAGAGCTTTTAAGAAATATAGAAAAACAACACATTTTAGATATTTGTTTATAAGATTATAATAATTTGATAGGGTACGGGTATATTTCTCCAACCTCCTAAACCTTTTCAATCATTTCATAAATTATTTATTTTTAATATTTAAGCTTTGCTCTACCTCTGCTCAGTTCGGGTCTTGCATTTGAAAATAGCAGCTGAATTAGGCCCATGAAAAAAATAAAAGTTTCTTTAGTTAGTGTTTCTTTTGTATTATGTGTGGTTTGTAATAAGATTCTCATTGCTACATGAGGGTCAGTAAAGCTGTTACACTTCCATAAGCAAAGACGGCTCTGTCACTGTATCATGGCATTTGTCCAATGATTTAAAGGCAGTTTAAATGCTATCAGTGTACATGGAAACAGGTTCAGAATTGACTTCGCTACTTATAGAGTGTGCTGTCTGAAAGCTGTTTTCTTTTAAGGGGAAAGCAAATCTGTATGAACATCAGTGACATCATCAACTTAGTCTATAGTCTTATAATGTTATAATATGCATTGGCAATTAGCATATGAAAAGCAAGCACACAAAAAAACCTATATTTTCGTTTCATAAATATTGCATTTTTATGGGGGCGTGAATAGATTGATTGTACAAATCACACACAAAGGCAGAACAACCCCATAAAGATATAGGGGCAAATTAACTATGCACCGAAGCGCCTAACGCTAGCGTCAATTCGCTAGCTTTGGCCATTTTCGTTACTTCGCAAATTCACTAACGGACGCTGGCGTAACTTCGCTAGTGTAACTTCGCACCCTTACGCTAGGCGAATTTGCGCAACGGACGTAACTACGCAAATTCACTAACGCGCGCAGTGTACTGAACGCTACCTTTTACGCTAGACTTCCTTCGCCACCTCAGACCAGGCGAAGCGCAATAGAGTAGATAGGGATTTCTTCAAGAAAATTAACATTTTTTCTAAGTCCCAAAAAACGCTGGCGTTTTTTCTATATTATGGGTGATAGGCTGAAAAAGATCGAAAAATTTTTTGGGGCTCTCCTCCTTCCCCCCTACATTTCCTGACTCATGGCAACTTACCTATACAGTGGGCACATGTGTAGGGCAAAATAAAAATTTTATTTGATGTTTTGAAGGTTTCCCAGGCATTTGTATTGCTGCTACATATTCCTCCATTGAAATTTGAATTTGGCGCCGTATGCAAATTAACCATCGCTAGCGTAACTTTGCTTCGGGAATCAACGCTAGCACAATTTCGCAACCTTATGCTACCCCTGAGCGCAACTTCGGATTTTAGTGAATTTGCAAAGTGCGGCGAAGTTATGCCTGGCGCAACTACGAATCTTGAATTTGCCCCCCTAGTGATCATCTCTGAGTGGCCATTGTGCAAGTGCCTCCTAATAAAAATGGAATTCTGTGGATGTGGCTCTGTTAACCTGAATCTTGCCTTCCCCACCAACAGTCCATTAGATTATCTTATTATTAAAGAGAAAAAACTAATCAGTCAAAAATAAAAGCTTGTTCACGCAAGACACTATAATAAGGGTTTTTTTATCATGGGTCGAATTTCGAGGGGTTAAAACCCTCGAATTCGACCATCGAATTGAAATCCTTCAGAATTCAAATATCGAATAAGAAGGATGTAGCGCTAAAATAAGCAATCGACCGATCGTATAAAAATCGTTCGATCGAACAATTTGAAGATTTTCAGCGATCGATCAAAGGATTTTTATTCAATGCCAAAAACTTAGAAAATGCTTGTAGAAGGCCCCCATAGGCTTATAATGCAATTCGGTAGGATTAACTTTGCGAAGTATTGCATTCGAAGGATTTTTAAAGAGACAGTACTTCGACTATCGAATGGTCCAATAGTCGAACGATTTTTTATTGTTTGAATTGAAGTCCAATTCGATGGTCAAAGCATCCAAAAATTTACTTAGAAATTCGAACTTTTTGAAATTCGAATACTCACCCGAGGCTTCTGCCCCTAAATGTCATTGCTGTGTTTTAGAGCTTTATGGATAATGTCTTTGCAGAAAGTAGATGTCATACCTGAATGGACTGTGCCTGTTCACCTCAACTCTTTATATAAGTCTTACAAACTCTCTTACCCACAATCCAGAAAGATACATTTTTATTGTGTTTTCTCCTTTTTTTATTTAATTCTTCCAATATTTCTAATATTATAGGTGTGAACAATGTAGGGGTGATTAAAGGTGTGAACAATGCAGGAATTAAAAATCTGAGTCTGGTGTGCGGGGCCAGTAAATATTAGTACTGATACCTTTTAATGCTTACACAGTCACCAGACTTTGATTTGGGGGGCCACACAATTGGGGGGGGGCAGATGCACATGTGCTGGACAGCACTAACATAGCCTGTTTGAGTGCAAATGTTGGATGGTTACTATGGCCTTAGAGAAAATATCACTATAAGTCAGTCACTTTGGATTCCACATAGATGAGAAAATTGACGAACTTCAGAAATTGATAACATTTGCTCAACGTATGACTTGTAATATAGAGAAGATGAACAATGTAAGGAAGAAACCATGAGAAGGGTTGGACCATCTGGGACAGAAGAAGAAATGGGCTTTCGTGGTTACACGTGGGACTGAGAGTGGAAAGAACAAACCAAAGTCTGTCAGAAAGAGATTTCATAGTTCACAGATGGAAATTCGAGATGTCTTTACAGATGATGAGAATCTCCTCTGTTTAACTCAGATGGAGACCGAAACGTTAGCCTGTTTTTAAATGGATACATAAAATTAATATTTTTTTCAATATTTTCAAAACAACCGGTGTGCTCCTATGTTCTTTGAGATATACAAATGAGTGCACTATATATATATATATATATATATATATATATATATATATATATATATATATATATACTGTATAAATACATGATTTGAATTTATGATTGATCACTCTGAGGACCAATGAAAAGCTGTCATATATTACCTTTTTACACTGCCTTTTTTTGGTACATGGCAGATAGTAAGCAGGCCACCATCATCTTGCCCCAAGCTCAATCTTTTTTTTAATGCACATGTGCCAATGCTGAACTGAAGTTTGGAGGTTGGTATCGGCTCACTTTAGGATTGAGTGTTAGGCAGCCTAGCCAGAAAGGACTGTCTGTTGTCCTGATGTTGTGCCCCAGTTATGGATTGGAGCGTTCAAGAGTAGGATAGAGCGAACCTACATGAGCTGATATTCAATGTTGATAAATGTAAAGTCATGCACCTGGGAAGTAAAAATATCCAAGCCACTTATACCTTTAATGGGACTGCACTAGGCAAATCCATAATGGAGACAGAGCTTGGAGTCCTTGTAGATGATAAACTTGGCTTTTAGCAAGCAATGCCAGTCAGCAGCATCAAGGGCAAATAAGGTCTTGAGCTGTATTAAAAGGGGCATTGGTTCACAGTAGGAGCGGGTGATTCTTCCACTGTATAGAGCACTGGTAAGGCCCCATCTAGAATACACTGTAGTTTTGGTCTCCATCACTCAAACAGGACATTACTGTATTAGAGAGGGTCCAGAGAAGGGCAACTAAGCTGGTAAAAGGTATGGAAAATCTTAGCTATTAGGAAAGACAGGCCAAGTTGGGATTGTTCATGTATATATTAAACATTTTACAAATTTCAGATTTTTTCACAATAATATTTGTAATCTTAAATTTATATCCCTATTTTTCTTAAATTAATAAAATTATTTACTTTTTTAACTTAAAGGGGAACTTCGGCTTCCAAACCAAAATTTGACAAAGTATGAAATACTGTGGTAAGCGTCTATATAGGCCTAAGAATTTGAGTAAAGGTGAACATGAAGCCCTGAAAACCCTCAGCCGTAATAACAATATAGTAGTGAAAAGTGCAGATAAAGGTGGATCAGTGGTTGTCCTTGATGCCAGTACCTATGAATTAGAAATAACGAGACAATTAAAGGACACAACAACATATAGGGCCTTAGACTCAGACCCAACTAAGGTTTTTCAACATAAGTTGTTGGTCCTTTTATCTTCAGCACATAGTTTGGGTGTGATTGGTCAGAGTGAGTTTGAATATATCCATTGTAAAAATCCAACCATCCCAATATTTCATGTATTGCCTAAAGTGCACAAATCTTTGGAAAATGTTAAGGGGCGCCCGATAGTGGCAAGCATATGTTCCCTCACTGAGAACCTGTCCAAATATATGGATAAGTTGGTCTTTCAATTACCCACATATTTAAGGGATACAACTATGTGTTTAAATAAAATGGCCAATCTAGTATGGAGACCAGGCTACAGGTGGTTTTCCATGGATGTAGTCTCTCTTAACTCCTCAATTGAACATGATATTGGTTTAGAGGCTATACATTTCTGGCTGACAGCAACTCTAAGTTTCCCACAGACACAGAATGAATTTATCATGGAGGGGATAGATGTTTTGCTTCACTCTAATTACTTTCTGTTCAATGGGCAGTTTTATTTGCAACAAAATGGGCCGCAATGGGGGCATCATTCTCACGCACTTACGCAAATTTGGTAATGGGATGGTGGGAGAGGTTCTTCATTTTTGGAGACCAGAACCCGCATAGACACCAGATTATTTTATAGGTATATCGATGATAGCATAGGCGTGTGGGATGGGGATGAATCCTCGTTTGCTGCTTTTGTGTCGTATTGTAACCAGACACTTAGGGGAATTCAATTCACGTATGAAATGAACGAGACTGAGATTCCATTTCTGGATGTTGTCTTTCATAGTCAGGAAGGAGAAATCACTACCAAATTATTCTGCAAGGCGATTACCCACAACAGATTGCTTCATGCACGGAGCAACCATCGAGGGCCGTGCCTGAGGGGCATCCCTGTGGGGCAATATCTTAGGCTGCGTCGTATTTGCTCCTCATGGGATGCCTTTCGTGAACAAGCCATGTTGTTGTGGGATTGTTTTGCGAAGAGGGGTTACAGTGTCCAAGTGTCACGGCCGGCACCCAACACCAGAACAAGTGCTCGAATCCTGGGTCTGAGCTAAGCTTCACCAGTGGTGTGACCACCTTTGAGCTTCGGGAGGAGCCCTCAGCCTAATCGGGTGCCACCTGGTCTTACGAGAGGTTCAAGCAAGTGTTCTGGCAGGCAATGGGGCACGGCTGGTAGCTAGAGTCTTTGGGACCGAGGATCACGGTAACAGACAAGGATAAGGCAGAAGGATCGTCAGACAGGCTGGGTCGTGGCAGGCAGAAAGCAAGGGTCGTCAGGCAGGCAAGGGTCAAAACCGGGTATCAAGCAGGAAGGGTACAAGCAGAAGAGTAGTCGGATATCAGGCACTGGTCAGGATACAGAATTCGGGATGGTCAAGGTACAGGCTGGGTCAAACACGGATAATCAGATTCAAACAGACAAAATAGCACAAGGCTTCAGAACAGAGCACCAGAAACAAGTTCTATCACGGGCAGTTTGCTGGGAGTGGAAGTGGCCTATTTATACCCTGTTTGGACGCCAAGGTTTTCGCGCCAAAATCGGCGCACACGTGTCAGGATCGACGCGCGCGTCCGCGTCAATAAAGGAAACGAGACGCGGGCGCGCGCGTCCTAAGGAGGCAAGATGGTGGAACCACGAGGCGGGCGTCCCCGCGGCCGACTTACAGCACCCCCAATCCCAGGTAAAACAGATTTCCTTACATTACCCCCCTCTCTAGGGGGGGACACCGGACCCCCAGGCTTCCCAGGAAACTTTAAATGGAACTGCTTCCTAAGACGATCAGCCTTGATGTCATCAACTGAGACCCAGGAGTTCTCCTCAGGACCGAATCCCTTCCACCTAGTGAGGTACTGGAGTTTGTTACGTACCATTCGGGAATCAAGGAACTCCTGGATCTCAAATTCAGGCTGACCGTCAACTTGCACTGGAGGGGGAACAGAAGTAAGGCGAGTATTAGCGGCAGGTTTAAGCAAAGAAACATGAAAAGAATCAGAAATCTTGAAATTAACAGGCAATTTAAGGCGAACAGACGAAGGGTTGATAACAGTAGTGATGGGTAGAGATGTCGCGAACTGTTCGCCGGCGAACTTGTTCGCGCGAACATCGGGTGTTCGCGCTCGCCGGAAGTTCGCGAACGTCGCGCGACGTTCGCCATTTTGGGTTCGCCATTGTTGGCGCTTTTTTTTGCCCTCTCACCCCAGACCAGCAGGTACATGGCAGCCAATCAGGAAGCTCTCCCCTGGACCACTCCCCTTCCCTATAAAAACCGAAGCCCTGCAGCGTTTTTTCACTCTGCCTGTGTGTGCTGAAGAGATAGTGTAGGGAGAGAGCTGCTGCCTGTTAGTGATTTCAGGGACAGTTGAAAGTTTGCTGGCTAGTAATCGTTTTGATACTGCTCTGTTATTGGAGGGACAGAAGTCTGCAGGGGTTTGAGGGACATTTAAGCTTAGGTAGCTTTGCTGGCTAGTAATCTACCTTCTACTGCAGTGCTCTGTATGTAGCTGCAGTGGGCAGCTGTCCTGCTTCTGATCTCATCTGCTGACTGCTGCAATAACAGTAGTCCTTGTAAGGACTGCTTTTATTTATTTTTTTGTTGTTTTACTACTACTACTACTACTACTACTATAAGAGCCCAGTGCTATTAGTCTAGCAGTGTTGGGGAGTGGGACTGGTGTGCTAATCTGCTGCTCCTAGTAGTTCAGCAGCACCAACTTTAATTTTTTTTTTTTAATATTCATTTTTTTTTATTTTACTTTTTTTTATTTTACTACCGCTGTAGTAGTGTATAAGTTGACCTTTTAGGCATTATTTGCCCTGTAGGCATTATTTGCACAGTGTTTTCTTCAACCCGCCATCGAGCTGTGTGACCTTGTTCACATTCTGTCTAAATATCCATAATATTACCGTCTCCAGAAAAAACACCGGAGTCACTTTTTTCAAGCAGCCATAATATATTTTACGTAATCAAGCAGATTACTAGCCAGCAAACTTACTATCATCTGTCCCTGAAATCACTAACAGCTCTCCCCCTACACTATCTCTTCCAAGCACACACAGGCAGATTTTTCAGATACATTTTTGCCCTTGATCCCCCTCTGGCATGCCACTGTCCAGGTCGTTGCACCCTTTAAACAACTTTAAAATCATTTTTCTGGCCAGAAATGTCTTTTCTAGATGTTAAAGTTCGCCTTCCCATTGAAGTCTATGGGGTTCGCGAACCGTTCGCGAACCGCTCGCATTTTTGCGCAAGTTCGCGAATATGTTCGCGAACTTTTTTTCCGACGTTCGCTACATCCCTAGTGATGGGGTAAGGACCAATGAAACGGGGACCCAGCTTAAGGGAAGGAACCTTTAACTTGATGTTTTTGGTAGAGAGCCACACCAAGTCTCCCACTTTATACTGGGGTGCTTCTCTACGTCTTTTATCAGCAGCCCTTTTCTGAGCAGAAGTAGCAGTAGACAAAGAATCATGTACCTGGGACCAAATCATGGAAAATTGTTCGACAGAGGAATTAGCGGAAGGGACAGAAGAACCAGAATTAGAGAAGGAAAAGGCTTTTGGGTGTAACCCATTAACAATAAAAAACGGAGACTCCCCAGTGGAGGAGTGGGTAGCGTTATTGTAGGCAAATTCTGCCCAGGGTAACAGTTCTGCCCAGGAAGATTGATTTTCGGACACAAAACATCTTAAAAATTGCTCTAAAGACTGGTTCACTCTTTCGGTTTGCCCATTGGTTTGTGGGTGATAGGCGGTTGAAAAAGAAAGATCGATCCCCACTAACGAGCAAAATGCGCGCCAGAACTTAGAGATAAATTGAACACCTCTGTCTGAAACAATATTACTGGGAAAACCATGCAACTTAAATATATGTTGAATAAAAAGTTCGGACAAAGTTTTGGCAGATGGGAGGTGAGGAAGAGCAATAAAATGACCCATCTTACTGAATCTATCCACCACCACCCAAATTACTGTTTTCCCCTGGGACACAGGCAACTCCACAATAAAATCCATAGAAAGATGGGTCCATGGTCTTTCAGGAATAGGGAGGGGAATCAGTAACCCTTGGGACAAATTTCTAGAAGTCTTGGAGCGTTGGCAGACAGGACAAGAATCCACAAAAGATTTAACATCTTGTTTACAGGTCGGCCACCAAGCACTTCGAGTAAGTAATGAAATAGTTTTACTTACACCAGGATGTCCTGCCATCTTGGAATCATGAACCTCTCTTAGAACCTGTTCTCTAAGATCTTCAGGAACAAAAAATCTCCCAACAGGAGTGTAAGAATAAGGTTGGGTCCACTCCAGGACAGCTCTTACCTTGTCTGGATCCATTTCGAGACCCTTGGAAGAAATATTAAATCCCAAGAACTGTACGGAAGCAACCTCAAAAGTACACTTCTCCAATTTTGCATACAGGTTATTAGCTCTAAGCCTACGCAATACCTCACAAACATGAAGACGATGATCAGACAGATTGGCAGAGAAGATGAGGATGTCATCTAGGTAGACCACTACGTATATCCCCAGCAGGTCCCGAAAGATGTCATTGACAAACTCCTGAAACACTGCTGGGGCGTTACATAGACCAAACGGCATAACAAGGTACTCGTAGTGGCCATCCCTAGTATTAAAAGCCGTTTTCCACTCATCCCCCTCCCTGATCCGAATGAGGTTATAGGCACCCCTCAAGTCAAGCTTGGAGTAGATCTTAGCATCCTTGACCTGGTCAAATAGTTCGGAGATTAATGGTAAGGGGTAGCGGTTTTTTACAGTGATTTTATTAAGCCCCCTATAATCAATACAGGGGCGTAAACCACCGTCTTTCTTACCCACAAAAAAGAACCCTGCCCCCGCAGGGGAACAAGAGGGCCTAATGAAGCCCCTGTCAAGATTTTCTTGTATATACTCTTTCATTGCCTGGGCTTCGGGCAATGAAAGAGGGTAGGTTCTACCACGTGGAGGAACTGACCTAGGAACTAAATCAATAGGGCAGTCATACTGCCGATGCGGAGGTAAGGTCTCAGCTGCTTTTTTAGAGAAAACATCAGAAAAAACAGAATATGCTGTGGGTAACCCCTCAAGAGAAGTAGTGGCTACTACAGAGGGAAAACAAACCCCACTACATCCTGTACCCCATTGAGTCACCCCCTTAGAAACCCAGTCTATCAGAGGGTTATGCCTCTGGAGCCATGGTAAACCAAGAATAAGAGGAGAGGAAGCTCCCTCAATGAGGTATAGAGCTATCTCCTCACAGTGTAGATTATTTGCACACATGGAAAGATTTGTGGTCTTTTGGGAAACCACCCCTGATCCCAAGGGTCTTTTATCGACAGCCAGAATTCTCAAAGGAGGATTGAGGGCAACCAAAGGAATTTTATATTTAGCAGCGAATGCTGCGTCCAAGAAATTACCCTCCGCCCCAGAATCAATGAAGGCTGACAATTTAACAGTGCCCGTAGGCCAGGTTAATTTAAAAGATAATAGGACCTTGGAGGCAGATTGGGGAGAGGAAACGCCTGCACCCAAATGGAGCTCCCCTTCTCCATTTAGGCTAGGGTGTTTCCCGGCCTCTTGGAACACTGATTGAGGAAGTGACCCTTCTCCCCACAATACAAACACAACCCAAGAGACCGCCTCCGTGCCTTTTCCTCAGGAGTAAGGTGAAAGATGCCCAGCTGCATAGGCTCCTCCTGAGGTTGAGACACAGAGGGGTTTGACAACTTAGCACTAAAATTATGCTTATACAAATAAGAAGTACCCTGTTCCTCCCGATTTTCCCTCTGTCTCCTATCTACCTGGATAACCAGAGACATTAGGTCATCCAGACTGGTAGATAGGGGGTAATTGACCAGGCTGTCTTTGACAGATTTGGCTAGACCGATGCGAAACTGGCTCCTTAGAGCTGCATCGTTCCAGCCAGTCTCCACCGCCCACCTACGAAACTCTGTGCAGTAAATCTCCACCTCCCGTTTACCCTGGCGTAGTTTGCGAATAGCGGAATCGGCCGAAGAGGATCCGGGTCATCGTAAAGAATGGCCATAGAGCGGAAGAAAATATCTAAAGAGAAACGGGCAGGGTCAGTGGCTGGCAATCTAAGTGCCCAGACTTGGGGGTCACCCACTAATAGGGTCATTACGAACCTGACCTTTTCCTCGTCAGAGGGAAATGAGTGGGGGAAAAAGCTGAGGTACAGCTTACAGGCCTCTTGAAAAACAAAAACTGGGTTCTGTCCCCACCAAACTTGGCAGGAAATGCAATCTTGGGTTCCTGAGGTCTGAATACAACACCCCTATCAGGCAGGGAACCCACAGAAGGAGTAGGAACAGAACTGGCTGGCTGCTGCGAGGGTTCCAGCTGGCGTGTTAGGTTATGAAACCCCTGGAGCAAATAGTTCTGCTTTTGCTCCTGCTCCTCCATGCGTTGCAGCAGAGTAGTTAGCAACAGCTCGGAAGAAGATGGAAGTGGAGCAGCGGCAGCAGCTTCGGTGTGATCGTCGTCCTCCATGGCCCGTGATAATGTCACGGCCGGCACCCAACACCAGAACAAGTGCTCGAATCCTGGGTCTGAGCTAAGCTTCACCAGTGGTGTGACCACCTTTGAGCTTCGGGAGGAGCCCTCAGCCTAATCGGGTGCCACCTGGTCTTACGAGAGGTTCAAGCAAGTGTTCTGGCAGGCAATGGGGCACGGCTGGTAGCTAGAGTCTTTGGGACCGAGGATCACGGTAACAGACAAGGATAAGGCAGAAGGATCGTCAGACAGGCTGGGTCGTGGCAGGCAGAAAGCAAGGGTCGTCAGGCAGGCAAGGGTCAAAACCGGGTATCAAGCAGGAAGGGTACAAGCAGAAGAGTAGTCGGATATCAGGCACTGGTCAGGATACAGAATTCGGGATGGTCAAGGTACAGGCTGGGTCAAACACGGATAATCAGATTCAAACAGACAAAATAGCACAAGGCTTCAGAACAGAGCACCAGAAACAAGTTCTATCACGGGCAGTTTGCTGGGAGTGGAAGTGGCCTATTTATACCCTGTTTGGACGCCAAGGTTTTCGCGCCAAAATCGGCGCACACGCGTCACGATCGACGCGCGCGTCCGCGTCAATAAAGGAAACGAGACGCGGGCGCGCGCGTCCTAAGGAGGCAAGATGGTGGAACCACGAGGCGGGCGTCCCCGCGGCCGGCGTGGCGGGCGTCCCCGCGGCTGACTTACAGCACCCCCAATCCCAGGTACAACAGATTTCCTTACACCAAGACATCAAAATGGCCTATGAAAAAGCAGTGTTAGCTGGCCGGGGAAACTTTTGCATCCCAAAGCCAAATTTAAACAAATACATAGTAAGACATTGGATCATACAGGACAGTCAGGTGTCCGCTTTTGTACCACTTATAGTCGTGCCTCCCACTCCATTAGGAGGAGTATTAACAAATATTGGGGGGTACTCCTACAAGATCCTGTACTTTGTAATATTCTAGACAAAACGCCATCCTTCTTGTATAAGAAAGCGAATAATTTGGCTTCTCATGTATCAAGAAGTTTATTCTCTTCGAAGGGAAATGGTGACACAAAGGCCTGGCTAAAATATAAGGGTGTTTACAAATGTGGACGGACTAGGTGCAAGACATGTTTATTGATACACGTTTCCAAGGAGTTCCATAGCTCAGTGACAGGTTGTTCCCATGATATTAAACAATATTTCAATTGCATGTCAAAAGGAGTTATTTATTTGGCTACATGTGGATGCGGTGCTCAGTATGTGGGCAAAACCATTAGAATGGCAAGTACCCGCATTTCAGAACATATGTCAGCGATTGATCGAGCAGATTTGAAATCGGCCATTGCCAAACATGTGATTGAAAAACATCAGGGTGTAGAATGTCTGACCTTTCAAATTATAGATAAACCCCCTAGAGATGTGAGGAAGGGGGATCTGGATCGAAAACTTTGGAGGTTGGAGGCCTATTGGATTTATCAATTAAAAATTACTGAATATCATGGGGGCTTAAACAGGGATTGGGAGTTATCTTGTTTTTGCAACTAGTGCATTTTTTATTTCATTAATGTATTAGTTCACCAAGATACTTTTATATAGGATATGGTGGTTTGATATATTGAGTATGGATACAGTTCTTGGTTGCACGTTGTACATTGTATATTGTAAATTTTGTTTATTCTCCCCCTATATTATATGCCAAATAGGAGATTTACATGACAAGTGCGGTACCTTTAAGTATGATAATATATTGTATTTTTTCATCGTGGTTAAGGGCATTAGATCACTTGGTACTTTGGTGCACATTAATTACATGTTGATAAGTTTATCTATACTTTTGTATATATTTTTTCTGTGTTAGTGGCATTCTCCATTTGACCTATAGATTAGCTTCAACCTGGTTAATCGAGTTATAAGACTGATACCAGGTATCACCAATAGGAGTAATTTAAGATACCTTTAGTGGGTTAAATGTTTAAATGTTTTTAATAGGTGGGGCAAATTTGGTTTTATAAACGGTGTTGGGGGTGGGGATTCCCCATGCTTCTGAGGAAGTGGCGAGATGCCACGAAACGCGTCAAGTGTGGGGTTATGACATCCATGTAATGTACTGATGATTTAATGGATATTTAATATACAGAATTTTACTCCTGGACCACCGTGTGCTCCGTACCATTTGTCTTCTATGCTGGGAGAATAAATTAGTCAGACACAAATTTGCGGTGACTTTCAGCATTTTACCGCTGAGTTGCCAAATTAATCCAGAAAACTGTGGTGACTCGCATAAAAATTGACGGACCAGAAGCAAAGCGTTCCAGAAAGGAGCACTCCTGACAATCTGATTTCCTCTGGGTCAAACGTTTCCTGATATTTGCAAGTATTTAGTGCCATTGCCTTTGCCTTAACTGGAATCAATGCTTAGAAAGGTCTTCCACAAGCTTCTCATATGCCTCTCATATAACCTACCGGCATTAAAGTTAGCTCATGATTTTCCACCCACAATCCTGCCAGAGGTTGGGTATTCCTCAGTGCGTACCTGACCCGATGCAGGACTCTAACTAATGTATTGTGCTTTATTGGAAGATTTAAAGTCTTATGTATGCCCACATCTAGCAATCCATAGCAACCAATCAGATTTCAGACAGCTAACCAACACATGCTGATTGGTGCCTTGTCTACTGATCAGTCTATTTAGGCTGTCAGTCCAAGTGATTGAACAGTAGCAACTCCGATGCCTCTTCAGTTCCTCAGCTTTCAGTAGATCGTATGCTGGTCGACATGCTAAATTGGCAAATTCCATTTTCAAATCTGCCTGATCAACAAACCGACCAATATCCAGAATACATTGATATTTGTGGGCATTGTAGTTCCACCCTCCGTACATGTACCAAATATCATATGATTTTAATGTTATGTATTAAGCCAACTGAAAACAATTACCCCCAGCAACTACCAAAAAACCCATGTAAATACCTGTGTTGCCTACTGCGCAGGACATAAGATAATTATTTTCATTAAATCAAACATTGGGAGGCCCATATATCAAAGGTTGGATTTTGAATTCATGGGAGTTTTTTTTTTAATTCTAATATATTCACAATTCGACTGGGAGGTTAGGAAAAAATTTGAATGGGTAGTATTCAATCTAATGGTTTCGTATTCAATTTGTACAAATCAAGTTTTTCTTCTGAAAAAACTTGAATGTCAGGAAGGCTATTAACATCTCCAAATGACTCAATGGACATCTGCCATTGACTTGTACATGAACTCGGCAGGTTTTAGGCGGCGAATATTGGAATTAGGACTGTTTCCATGGTTGAGGATTGATAAATCTCACATTAGAATTTCCATTTGAATAGGGGGATTAAAATTCGAATTCAAATTGACTATTCAACCCTTGATAAATCTGTCCCTAAGTAATGGAGAGAGACACAATGCATTGAGCTTTAATTGCTTTATTTAATTCTCAGACAGACAGATAAAAGTTGCAAAGAGGAAAACAATTCACACAAATAAGAATATAAAATTGCAAGAAGCTCATAATTGTCCCAGGCCCTCCAGTCCCTCCAGTCCCTCATACCCATTTATCTCAGTACTTTAAAGAGTTTTCCTCATCTTTCTTGAGATTCGCCCAAAGTAGCTCAAATATCTGCTCAGCTTCTGCCCTTTTTAGTTACCCCTTATGTGTGTAACCAACACACTTCTCTTGTTATATTTTCTCACACTTTGTGAGTTTTTACTCATTCTTTCATGAATTTCTCCCAAAGCAGCTCAAAAAGATCCCTTTTTCATTTGAGTATCAGCAAATATTCATGAAGAAGCTTGTAATTGCCCGGTGCCCTCCAGTCCCTTCTCCTCCAATTCCAGTCACATAATAGATGCACAGATTATAGGCAACACGTTTCATTTTCTTTCTAGAGTGCTTATTGCTTTGTGTTCTCCTTTCTTTAGTTTCCCACCACAATGTGGGTTTTCTTCCTCACTTTCTTGCTCATCTTTCTCTAGTTTCTTCTGAAGCAGTTACAAAAAAACTAGTAAAACATAGAGAGGATCCACACAGTAAAATATTTCCTCACTCAGATGAAGGCAGTCTTCCACCAAATAGACAAAACAAAATGAAGATTTATTGTGTCCTTCGCTTTACGTGTTTCTGTAATCTGAGTAATCTGTGCAAATGGCGTCTTGTTTGTTTTCTCTTCAGAAGTGTAATTCTATCACAATCTCTTCATCACTTTCTATTTCAGTTATATGCATTTCTTCTCCGCTTTTCTTAGTTTTTTCTGAGTATACTTCATTCTCCATTTCCTCACTGATTTCTCTGATTGTATTGTTTATTTCAATATACACAACATGTTTCGAGTCCAAGGACTCTTCATCAGGTGCTTATTACACAGTGCAAAAAACCAAAAGAATAAATACATCCCCAAACCCCATCATGTGATGTCAGCTCCACCCTCTGGCCAGACCATAATATTATCCAATACATCTTAAAGAGTACTGCCATCTTGTGGCCTACTCCAAAAACACACCTTTTTACCACATTAGTGTAAAAGTATACATAGTAATTACATAATTGTCACAATACAGTGTATACATTGTTTCAAAAGGAAGTAGTGGTTTCCTACCCTTTGTAGATATAGAATATCTTTAACTGACGTAAATACAATGTTGCAGTTCAACTCTGCAGAAAAGAGACAAGCTTATAGTAGTAACATAGTCGTATTACAAAAATCATTTAATACTAAAGGCATCGTTCAATCCCCATGGTTCCATTGCATTAAGTCTATCTATCCACTTGGCTTCAGTTTGTAATAGTAACATTTTTCTATCACCACCCCGTTTCGGTATTTTCACCTCCTCAAGTACTTGCCACCTTAGACTGGCACTGTTATGTCTATAGTCATGGAAGTGCTTACCCACTGGGGTGTGAGTTTTAACATCAGTGGGGTTGTAATTCGTAATGGAGCGTTTATGTTCTCCAATTCTAACCCGCACTTTCCTCTTAGTCTGGCCAACGTATATTTTGCCACAGGGGCATTTAAGCCCATATACTACAGACTCTGTATTGCATGTGCTGTAATGTTTAATAGCAATTTTATTTCCTTTTAAGGGATGTCTTACAAAAGGACCCTTTATAATTGCGTTGCAATTACTGCAGTTAAGGCAAGGGAATGTCCCATAGTTTGGTGGACCAAGGAACCTCGTGTCTGATTTTAATTTTAATATATCGGATTTCACTAATTTGTCTGCAATGTTCGTACCTCTTTTATATGAAAAAATGGGTTGGTCCTTACAAATTTCATGTAATGTTCGGTCTCTCCGTAATATAGGCCAATATTTATTTACCACACGTTGTATACTTTTACTTGTTGTTTCTCTGATTTCTTCAATGTTTTTACTTTTTATTTGGCAGATATTCAGCATCATGCCTATTTGCTTGGACATCTCATGAAAGGCACACACAATCCATCCAAATAGTGTCTGGTTTGGTTTCTCTTCAGTGTGTGTTTCTATCATAGTCTCGTCAGCATTTTCCTTTTCAGTTCTCCACTTTTCCTCTTCAATTTTCTCAATGTTTTCTAAGCAATCCTCATACTCATCATTCTCACTGCTTTCTGAGTTGATTTCATCCTTAGTTTCCTCACTGCTTTCTGTGTTTTTGCTTCTTCTGTCTTTTTTTTCAAGTTCATACTCATCATTTTCTCTTTCGATTGACTTATCTTTTTCTCAATGTTTCTAAGCCAATCCTCATTACTCATCATTCTCACTGCTTTCCAGTTGACTTTATCCTTAGTTTCCTCACTGCTTTCCTATGTTTTCCATCTGCTTTTTTTCCTCCTCAGGTGTGTTTGTTTTCTACCACAGTCAATTCAGTATTTTGCAGCCCCTTTTCTTTTCGCTTCAGTTTTTTTCACCGTCTCTTCGGTGTTTTCTTTTCTGGTTTTCTCAAATCTTTCTGTATTCCCTACGTTTTTACTTTTCTCAACAACTTTATACTCAGTAGTCTCAGTGTTTTCTGATTTTTCCGCATCCTGAGTTTTCTCATTCGATTTCGTTGTTATTTCTTTTGTCTTTCTCTTTTTGTTAAGGGAACATGTTCTTATGCTACGTTTCTGCATTTGCAGCAGTGGCTTTTCCAGTTTGCGCGAGTAAACACATTCTTAGCAAATGTGGCCCTTTTTCCCCTACTTTCTAATTCCCTATTTTCTTTATACTCAGTAGTCTGAGTTTTCTCACTAGTTTTTGTTGTTATTTGTATTATGTCTCTCTTTTTGTCAAAAAAACATGTTCTTTTTCTCAGTTTCTGCTTTTGCAGCAGTGGCTTTCCACAGTCTGCACATGTTAACTCATTCTTAGTAAATGTGGCTCTTTGTTCCCTATTGTATATGGTTTTAATTTTTCCACACACTTCTCTTACCATTTTTATCTTTGATAAACAGTTCGTTATCTTGCGAAACATGATGTAAAATGTGTTCTCAAAAATCTAAAAAAGTTTTTCTGTTTACAAGTAAACAGTTCTCTGGTTGACTAATCAAATATGGTTTGGTTGGTTTGTTTGCTCTATATATATAGGTACAGACTACAAGTCATCTACCATTCATGTCACATGATCAGGTGTTGAGCTTTGTGACCTTATAAGGGCATTTTCTAACAGACTTCATGAAGAATTAATGAGATCATGTGACCTCCCCATTCATGTCACATGATCAGCTGTTCAACTTTGTGACCTCATAAAGAATAAGAATGAGATCGGGGTTACTACAGGTCATCTACCATTCTTGTCACATGATCAGCTTTGTGACCTCATAAAGTATAAATGAGATTGGGGTTACTACAGGTCATCTACCATTCTTGTGTCAGCTTTGTGACCTCATGAAGAATTAATGAGATCATGTGACCTCCCCATTCATGTCACATGATTAGCAGTTCAGCTTTGTGACTTCACGAAGAATTAATGAGATCATGTGACCTCCCCATTTATGTCACATGATCAGGTTTTCATTTTTTTTACATTTTTGTTTCATGTTTTTCCTGTTTCACATTGTTTTACCTTCTGCGATATATTTGGTTTGTTTTATGGTTTCATGTTTTGTGCCATATGTTAAAGGGATTGTTTACATCACATTAACTTTTAGTATGATGTATAGAGTGATATTCTGAGATCATTTGCAGTTGGTTTTCATTTTTTATTATTTGTGGCTTTTGAGGTATTTAGCATTTGATTCAGCAGCTCTCCAGTTTGCAATTTCAGCCATCTGGTTGCTAGGGTCCAAATGTCCCTAGCAACCATGCATTGATTTAATTAAGAGATTGGAATATGAATAGGAGAGGCCTGAATAGAAAGATAAGTAATGAAAAGTAGCAACAACAATACAATTGTAGCCTTACAGAGCATTTGTTTTAAAGACAGGGCCAATGACCCCTATTTAAAAGCTAGAATGATTCAGAAGAAAGAGGCAAATAAATAAAAAGCTATAAAAAATAAATATGGAAGACCATTTGAAAAGTTGCTTAGAATTAGCCATTCTATAACATACTGAAAATTAACTTAAACGTGAACTACCCCTTCAAGTTTTATTTCATGTTTTGCAATGTATTTCATGTCTTGTTTTATATTTCCTGTTATGTTTCATGTTTTGTTTTATATTTTGCTTTATATTTTATGATTTCTTTCATGTGTTGTTTTTTATTTGACACATTGTAGGGAATTTACAAAAGTGATAATGCTGAGACAAAATAGAACTGGAGATAGAATTGTTGGATTTCCTTCCATATTCACAAACCTTTATCTACCCTTCTATGAATTTGAACAGATTTTGCCTTTTGTCATCAGATGACTCTCAACTCTACATTTGCCTCATACTAATGATTCTGCCTTTTAGAGAAGGGAATTCCTGCCACTTAAAAAGGCCAATAAGGCAGAACACACAATTAGAGGCCGATTCACTATGGGTCGAATATCGAGGGTTAATTAACCCTCGATATTCGACTGTGAACTAAAATCGTACGACTTCGAATATCGAAGTCGAACGATTTAGCGCAAATCCTGCGATCGAACGGTCGAAGGATTTTTCGTTTAAATCCTTCGAATTAAATCCTTCGAATCGAACGATTCGAAGGATTTTAATCCAACGATCGAAGGAAAATCCTTCGATCAAAAAATCGACCTTCCTTATAGGCTAACATTGACTTCGGTAGGTTTTATCTGCCGAAGTAGGGGGTCGAAGTTTTTTTTAAAGGGACAGTACTTTGACTATTGAATGGTCGAATAGTCGAACGATTTTTAGTTCGAATCATTCGATTCGAAGTCGAAGGTCGTAGTCGAAGGTCGAAGTAGCCCATTCGATGGTCGAAGTAGCCCAAAAAAACGTCGAAATTCGAAGTTTTTTTTATTCTAACCCTTCACCCGAATTTAGTGAATCGGCCCCTTAATGACGTATCCATTCCCAGTATTTATCTCACTAAGGAACATTTGCAGTAACACAAGATCCCAGTTTAGTTCCAATGTGCACGTGCTCACTGATCAGCAAGACGGATGCTGGAGATGGAAGTGACACAGCTAAGTGTGGGGTCAACACTGCTGGGCAGCTCTGTAGTTCTAGGGATGATGCGGGTGGGCTGTGTCCTGGTACAAAAACTACAATTTGCCAGGATGGCTTTATTTTACCTTTTAATAAAAAAAAACTATTCCTAATACATAAACATGCCTTAAATAACTTTTACACAAGGTGCAATATTCAGAATATTTAACCACAATCAAAACAATTAAGGTCCTCATTAAATCAATAAGACTGTGATCAATAAGCTGGAAATCAGGAAGCCTAAGAGGCAAATTTACTAAAAAGGCAAAGTGACAAACACCAATTCACCAGAGTGACGTCATTTCGGTACTTCACCGTTTTACTAACAGTCGACGTTACTGCGCTAGCGAAGGAGATGGACTTCGCTCCCTAACACCTGGTGAATTTGTGCTCTGGCGAATGGACGTAACTACGCAAATTCACTAAGATGCAGATTTTACTCTTGCGCCAGACTTGCCTTCACCACCTCAGACCAGGCGAAGTGCAATAGAGTAGATAGGACTAACTCAAAAAATAGCTGAAAACGCTAGCGTCTTTTCCATTTTCAGGGTGATAGGTTGAAAAATAGCGTAAACTATTGACTTCTATAGGACGACGACAAATTTTGCTCGGCATATTTTTGCATCAGAGGATTCAGTGTTTTTTAAACTTAATCAGGCTTCGATTTTTAGAGCTTTTAAGAAATATAGAAAAACAACACATTTTAGATATTTGTTTATAAGATTATAATAATTTGATAGGGTACGGGTATATTTCTCCAACCTCCTAAACCTTTTCAATCATTTCATAAATTATTTATTTTTAATATTTAAGCTTTGCTCTACCTCTGCTCAGTTCGGGTCTTGCATTTGAAAATAGCAGCTGAATTAGGCCCATGAAAAAAATAAAAGTTTCTTTAGTTAGTGTTTCTTTTGTATTATGTGTGGTTTGTAATAAGATTCTCATTGCTACATGAGGGTCAGTAAAGCTGTTACACTTCCATAAGCAAAGACGGCTCTGTCACTGTATCATGGCATTTGTCCAATGATTTAAAGGCAGTTTAAATGCTATCAGTGTACGTGGAAACAGGTTCAGAATTGACTTCGCTACTTATAGAGTGTGCTGTCTGAAAGCTGTTTTCTTTTAAGGGGAAAGCAAATCTGTATGAACATCAGTGACATCATCAACTTAGTCTATAGTCTTATAATGTTATAATATGCATTGGCAATTAGCATATGAAAAGCAAGCACACAAAAAAACCTATATTTTCGTTTCATAAATATTGCATTTTTATGGGGGCGTGAATAGATTGATTGTACAAATCACACACAAAGGCAGAACAACCCCATAAAGATATAGGGGCAAATTAACTATGCACCGAAGCGCCTAACGCTAGCGTCAATTCGCTAGCTTTGGCCATTTTCGTTACTTCGCAAATTCACTAACGGACGCTGGCGTAACTTCGCTAGTGTAACTTCGCACCCTTACGCTAGGCGAATTTGCGCAACGGACGTAACTACGCAAATTCACTAACGCGCGCAGTGTACTGAACGCTACCTTTTACGCTAGACTTCCTTCGCCACCTCAGACCAGGCGAAGCGCAATAGAGTAGATAGGGATTTCTTCAAGAAAATTAACATTTTTTCTAAGTCCCAAAAAACGCTGGCGTTTTTTCTATATTATGGGTGATAGGCTGAAAAAGATCGAAAAATTTTTTGGGGCTCTCCTCCTTCCCCCCTACA
The DNA here is from genome assembly GCF_017654675.1 of Xenopus laevis. Lineage (NCBI taxonomy): Eukaryota > Metazoa > Chordata > Amphibia > Anura > Pipidae > Xenopus > Xenopus laevis. Next base: position 8,062,422 of record NC_054374.1, read on the forward strand.
TTTCCTGACTCATGGCAACTTACCTATACAGTGGGCACATGTGTAGGGCAAAATAAAAATTTTATTTGATGTTTTGAAGGTTTCCCAGGCATTTGTATTGCTGCTACATATTCCTCCATTGAAATTTGAATTTGGCGCCGTATGCAAATTAACCATCGCTAGCGTAACTTTGCTTCGGGAATCAACGCTAGCGCAACTTCGCAACCTTACGCTACCCCTGAGCGCAACTTCGGATTTTAGTGAATTTGCAAAGTGCGGCGAAGTTATGCCTGGCGCAACTACGAATCTTGAATTTGCCCCCCTAGTGATCATCTCTGAGTGGCCATTGTGCAAGTGCCTCCTAATAAAAATGGAATTCTGTGGATGTGGCTCTGTTAACCTGGATCTTGCCTTCCCCACCAACAGTCCATTAGATTATCTTATTATTAAAGAGAAAAAACAAATCAGTCAAAAATAAAAGCTTGTTCACGCAAGACACTATAATAAGGGTTTTTTTATCATGGGTCGAATTTCGAGGGTTAAAACCCTCGAATTCGACCATCGAATTGAAATCCTTCAGAATTCAAATATCGAATAAGAAGGATTTAGCGCTAAAATAAGCAATCGACCGATCGTATAAAAATCGTTCGATCGAACAATTTGAAGATTTTCAGCGATCGATCAAAGGATTTTTATTCAATGCCAAAAACTTAGAAAATGCTTGTAGAAGGCCCCCATAGGCTTATAATGCAATTCGGTAGGATTAACTTTGCGAAGTATTGCATTCGAAGGATTTTTAAAGAGACAGTACTTCGACTATCGAATGGTCCAATAGTCGAACGATTTTTTATTGTTTGAATTGAAGTCCAATTCGATGGTCAAAGCATCCAAAAATTTACTTAGAAATTCGAACTTTTTGAAATTCGAATACTCACCCGAGGCTTCTGCCCCTAAATGTCATTGCTGTGTTTTAGAGCTTTATGGATAATGTCTTTGCAGAAAATAGATGTCATACCTGAATGGACTGTGCCTGTTCACCTCAACTCTTTATATAAGTCTTACAAACTCTCTTACCCACAATCCAGAAAGATACATTTTTATTGTGTTTTCTCCTTTTTTTATTTAATTCTTCCAATATTTCTAATATTATAGGTGTGAACAATGTAGGGGTGATTAAAGGTGTGAACAATGCAGGAATTAAAAATCTGAGTCTGGTGTGCGGGCCAGTAAATATTAGTACTGATACCTTTTAATGCTTACACAGTCACCAGACTTTGATTTGGGGGGCCACACAATTGGGGGGGGCAGATGCACATGTGCTGGACAGCACTAACATAGCCTGTTTGAGTGCAAATGTTGGATGGTTACTATGGCCTTAGAGAAAATATCACTATAAGTCAGTCACTTTGGATTCCACATAGATGAGAAAATTGACGAACTTCAGAAATTGATAACATTTGCTCAACGTATGACTTGTAATATAGAGAACATGAACAATGTAAGGAAGAAACCATGAGAAGGGTTGGACCATCTGGGACAGAAGAAGAAATGGGCTTTCATGGTTATACGTAGGGATGTAGCGAACGTCGGAAAAAAAGTTCGCGAACATATTCGCGAACTTGCGCAAAAATGCGAGCGGTTCGCGAACGGTTCGCGAACCCCATAGACTTCAATGGGAAGGCGAACTTTAACATCTAGAAAAGACATTTCTGGCCAGAAAAATGATTTTAAAGTTGTTTAAAGGGTGCAACGACCTGGACAGTGGCATGCCAGAGGGGGATCAAGGGCAAAAATGTATCTGAAAAATCTGCCTGTGTGTGCTTGGAAGAGATAGTGTAGGGGGAGAGCTGTTAGTGATTTCAGGGACAGATGATAGTAAGTTTGCTGGCTAGTAATCTGCTTGATACTGCTCTGTATTGGAGGGACAGAAGTCTGCAGGGATTTGAGGGACATTTTAGCTTAGGTAGCTTTGCTGGCTAGTAATCTACTGTTCTCTTTAAACAACTGCCATACGTTGACCTTGTAGGCATTGTTTGCCCAGTTTTTTTGGACGCAGCCACTGAAGCACAGTTGCCATAAAAAATATGCCATATAAATGCTGAAAATAGTAATTTTTCGCCATACGTTGACCTTGTAGACATTGTTTGCCCAGTTTTTTTGGTTGCAGCCACTGAAGCACAGTTGCCAGAAAAAATATGCCATATAAATGCTGAAAATAGTCATTTTTTGCCATACGTTGACCTTGTAGGCATTGTTTGCCCAGTTTTTTTGGTCGCAGCCACTGAAGCACAGTTGCCAGAAAAAATATGCCATATAAATGCTGAAAATAGTAATTTTTTGCCATATACGTTGAGTCAACGTATGGCAAAAAATGACTATTTTCAGCATTTATATGGCATATTTTTTCTGGCCTCTGTGCTTCAGTGGCTGCGGCCAAAAAACTGGGCAAACAATGCCTACAAGGTCAACGTCGTTGACCTTGTAGGCATTGTTTGCCCAGTTTTTTTGGCCGCAGCCACTGAAGCACAGAGGCCAGAAAAAATATGCCATATAAATGCTGAAAATAGTCATTTTTTTGGTCGCAGCCACTGAAGCACAGTTGCCAGAAAAATTATGCCATATAAATGCTGAAAATATGCATTTTTTTGGTTGCAGCCACTGAAGCACAGAGGCCAGAAAAATTATGCCATATAAATGCTGAAAATATAAATTTTTTTGGTTGCAGCCACTGAAGCACAGAGGCCAGAAAAATTATGCCATATAAATGCAGAAAATATGCATTTTTTTGGTCGCAGCCACTGAAGCACAGTTGCCAGAAAAATTATGCCATATAAATGCTGAAAATATAAATTTTTTTGGTTGCAGCCACTGAAGCACAGAGGCCAGAAAAATTATGCCATATAAATGCTGAAAATATGCATTTTTTTGGTCGCAGCCACTGAAGCACAGTTGCCAGAAAAATTATGCCATATAAATGCTGAAAATATAAATTTTTTTGGTTGCAGCCACTGAAGCACAGAGGCCAGAAAAATTATGCCATATAAATGCTGAAAATATGCATTTTTTTGGTTGCAGCCACTGAAGCACAGAGGCCAGAAAAATTATGCCATATAAATGCAGAAAATATGCATTTTTTTGGACGCAGCCACTGAAGCACAGTTGCCAGAAAAAATATGCCATATAAATGCTGAAAATAGTCATTTTTTGCCATACGTTGACCTTGTAGACATTGTTTGCCCAGTTTTTTTGGTTGCAGCCACTGAAGCACAGAGGCCAGAAAAAATTAAACCAGTAGGGTTTGCACCCTAGTTTGTAACGGTGGCGGAGGGAGGAGGAGGACGCTAAAGGACAGCTGTGTGTGGAGTCATGAGGCTTGAAGAGAAGGACAGCTGCATAGAAGTCAGAACAAGTCTTCCGGCGTGCAGTAACCCTCCGAGATCCACCCCTCATTCATTTTAATAAAGGTCAGGTAATCGACACTTTTGTGACCTAGGCGAGTTCTCTTCTCAGTTACAATCCCTCCTGCTGCACTGAAGGTCCTTTCTGAGAGCACACTTGAGGCTGGGCAAGACAAGAGGTTCATGGCAAATTGTGACAGCTCTGGCCACAGATCAAGCCTGCGCACCCAGTAGTCCAGGGGTTCATCGCTCCTCAGAGTGTCGATATCTGCAGTTAATGCCAGGTAGTCCGCTACCTGCCGGTCGAGGCGTTCTTTGAGGGTGGATCCAGAAGGGTTGTGGCGCTGCCTTGGACAGAAAAACATTTGCATGTCTGACGTTACAGACTGGCCAAAGGGCTTTGTCCTTGCAGGTGTGCTCGTGGCAGGATTACTGGCACCTCTGCCCCTGGAATGTTGATGAGTTCCTGAAGTGACATCACCCTTAAAAGCATTGTACAACATGTTTTGCAGGCTGGTTTGTAAATGCCGCATCTTTTCGGACTTGTGGTATGTTGGTAACATTTCTGACACTTTATGCTTGTACCGAGGGTCTAGTAGCGTTGCGACCCAGTACAGGTCCTTCTCCTTAAGCCTCTTGATACGGGGGTCCTTCAACAGGCATGACAGCATGAAAGACCCCATTCTCACAAGGTTGGATGCAGAGCTATCCATCTCCGCTTCCTCATTATCAAGGACTGCATCATCCACGGTCTCCTCCCCCCAGCCACGTACAAGACCAGGGGTCCCAAAAGGTCACCACTAGCCCCCTGGGAAGCCTGCTCCTGTTGGTCCTCCTCCTCCTCCTCCACAAAGCCACCTTCCTCCTCTGACTCCACTTCTGGCACCTCTCCCTGCGTTGCAGCAGGTGCCTGGGTTCGTTCTGGTGATTCCGACCAGAAATCGTGCGCTTCCAGCTCCTCGTCACGCTGGTCTACAGCCTCATCTGTCACTCGTCGCACGGCACGCTCCAGGAATAAAGCGAAGGGTATTAGGTCGCTGATGGTGCCTTCGGTGCGACTGACCATATTTGTCACCTCTTCAAAAGGTCGCATGAGCCTGCAGGCATCACGCATAAGCACCCAGTAACGGGGGAAAAAAATCCCCAGCTGTGCAGATCCAGTCCTACCACCCAGTTCAAAAAGGTACTCGTTGACGGCCCTTTGTTGTTGCAGCAGATGTTCCAACATAAGGAGCGTTGAATTCCAGCGAGTCTGGCTGTCAGAAATCAAACGCCTGACTGGCATGTTGTAGCGCTGCTGAATGTCAGCAAGGCGTGCCATGGCTGTGTAGGAACGTCTGAAATGGGCCGACACCTTTCTGGACTGGGTGAGAACGTCCTGGAATCCTGGGTACTTGGAGACAAAACGTTGGACTATTAAATTTAACACATGTGCCATGCAGGGCACATGTGTTAAATTGCCTAGTCTCAACGCTGCCAACAGATTGCTTCCATTGTCACACACCACTTTTCCGATCTGCAGTTGGTGTGGGGTCAGCCACCGATCGGCCTGTGACTGCAGAGATGACAGGAGTACAGATCCGGTATGGTTTTTGCTTTCCAGGCACGTCATCCCCAAGACAGCGTGACAACGGCGTACCTGGCACGTCGAATAGCCTAGGGGAGCTGGGGGTGCACAGGTGTGGAGGAGGAGAAGGAGGACCCAGCAGCAGAGTAAGAAGAAGAAGAAGACGAGGTAGAGAGCGATGGAGGAGTAGAGGTGGTGGCAGAACCGCGTGCAATCCGTGGCGGTGACACCAACTCCACTGTTGTTGTTGAGCTACCCATTCCCTGCTTCCCAGCCATTACCAAGTTCACCCAGTGGGCAGTGTAGGTGACATACCTGCCCTGACCATGCTTGGAGGACCATGCGTCAGTAGTCATATGGACCTTTGGCCCAACACTAAGTGACAGAGATGCGGTAACTTGGCTCTGCACATGTTGGTACAGGTGTGGTATTCCCTTTTTAGAAAAAAAATTGCGGCTGGGTACCTTCCACTGCGGTGTCCCAATTGCTACAAATTTGCGGAAGGCCTCAGAGTCCACCAGCTGGTATGGTAAAAGCTGGCGGGCTAAGAGTGCAGACAAGCCAGCTGTCAGACGCCGGGCAAGGGGGTGACAGTCAGACATTGGCTTCTTACTCTCAAACATGGCCTTCACAGAAACTTGGCTGGTGGCAGATGACTGGGAATGGGAACAGGTGGTCAAGGTGGAAGGCGGAGTGGAGGGTGGTTCAGACGGGTCAAGGAGAGCAGAGGTAGAGCAGTAAGATGCTGGACCAGAAGGAGTGTGGCTTTTAGTTTGCCTGTTGCCTTTGAGGTGTTGCTCCCAAAGTGCTTTGTGCTTGCCGCTCATGTGCCTTCGCATAGAAGTTGTACCTATGTGGCTGTTGGGCTTACCAAGGCTCAGTTTCTGACTGCACTCATTGCAAATTACAATGCTTTTGTCAGAGGCACACACATTAAAAAAATCCCACACTGCTGACTTTTTGGAAGTGTGCGATCTGGCGGTAACAGTAGAAGTTGGCGGCATTGGCGGCAATGGCAGGTGCGTTGGCCGGCTGAACACAGGTGCCGATACATGTTGTTGCCCTACTGATCCCTGCGGGCTGTCCTCCCTGCTTCTTCTAAGTCTTATTCTCCTACTGCCTCTCTGACTCTCCGTCTCTCCATCTGAACTACCCTCCTCTTGCTCTCTTCTACTAGGCACCCACAAAACATCAATCTCCTCATCATCATTCTCCTCAGATGCATCAATTTCTTCTGACACATCACAGAAGGAAGCAGCAGCGGGGACCTCCTCCTCATCACTCATTATGTCCATCTCTATCGTGTTCTCTGCCAGAATTAAATCTGGTGTAAGGTCCTCATCTCCTTCATCTTCTTCTGGCAATAATGGTTGCGCATTACTCAGTTCAAGAAACTCATGGGAAAATAACTCCTCTGACCCCAGTGAAGAAGGGGCACCGGTGGTGGAGGAAGTGTTACGTGGGGTGGCCATAGCAGTGGAGGATGAGGAGGATGTTGTGGTAAAGTTAGAAACGGTAGAGGATGGGGTGTGCTGTGTAAGCCAGTCAACTACCTCTTCAGCATTTTGGGAGTTCAGGGTCATTGGCTTTTTAAAACTGGGCAATTTGCTAGGGCCACAGGATTGCATAGCAGCACGGCCCCTAGCACGGCCTCTGCGTGGCGGCCTGCCTTTGCCTGGCATTATTTTTAAAAAAAACAACAACAACAACAAAAACTCAGTTGGTTTTTCTGGAAACGATAATACACACAGCTAGATGGCGGGTTGAAGAAAACAGTGTGCAAATAATGCCTACAAGGTCAACGTATACACTACTACAGCGGTGGATACGGATTACGTAAAATATATGAATGCTGCTTGAAAAAAAGTAACTCAAGTGGTTTTTCTAGAGACGATAATATTATCAATATTTAGACAAAATGTGAACAAGCTCACACAGCTAGATGGCGGGTTGAAGAAAACACTGTGCAAATAATGCCTACAAGGTCAACGTATACACTACTACAGCGGTGGATACGGATTACGTAAAATATATTATGGCTGCTTGAAAAAAGTCACTCCGGTGTTTTTTCTGGAGACGGTAATATTATGGATATTTAGACAGAATGTGAACAAGGTCACACAGCTAGATGGCGGGTTGAAGAAAACAGTGTGCAAATAATGCCTACAAGGTCAACGTATACACTACTACAGCGGTGGATACGGATTACGTAAAATATATGAATGCTGCTTGAAAAAAAGTAACTCAAGTGGTTTTTCTAGAGACGATAATATTATCAATATTTAGACAAAATGTGAACAAGCTCACACAGCTAGATGGCGGGTTGAAGAAAACAGTGGGCAAATAATGCCTACAAGGTCAACGTATACACTACTACAGCGGTGGATACGGATTACGTAAAATATATGAATGCTGCTTGAAAAAAAGTCACTCCGGTGTTTTTCTAGAGACGGTAATATTATGGATATTTAGACAGAATGTGAACAAGGTCACACAGCTAGATGGCGGGTTGAAGAAAACAGTGTGCAAATAATGCCTACAAGGTCAACGTATACACTACTACAGCGGTGGATACGGATTACGTAAAATATATTATGGCTGCTTGAAAAAAGTCACTCCGGTGTTTTTTCTGGAGACGGTAATATTATGGATATTTAGACAGAATGTGAACAAGGTCACACAGCTAGATGGCGGGTTGAAGAAAACAGTGTGCAAATAATGCCTACAAGGTCAACGTATACACTACTACAGCGGTGGATACGGATTACGTAAAATATATTATGGCTGCTTGAAAAAAGTCACTCCGGTGTTTTTTCTGGAGACGGTAATATTATGGATATTTAGACAGAATGTGAACAAGGTCACACAGCTAGATGGCGGGTTGAAGAAAACAGTGTGCAAATAATGCCTACAAGGTCAACGTATACACTACTACAGCGGTGGATACGGATTACGTAAAATATATGAATGCTGCTTGAAAAAAAGTAACTCAAGTGGTTTTTCTAGAGACGGTAATATTATGGATATTTAGACAGAATGTGAACAAGGTCACACAGCTAGATGGCGGGTTGAAGAAAACAGTGTGCAAATAATGCCTACAAGGTCAACGTATACACTACTACAGCGGTGGATACGGATTACGTAAAATATATGAATGCTGCTTGAAAAAAAGTAACTCAAGTGGTTTTTCTAGAGACGATAATATTATCAATATTTAGACAAAATGTGAACAAGCTCACACAGCTAGATGGCGGGTTGAAGAAAACACTGTGCAAATAATGCCTACAAGGTCAACGTATACACTACTACAGCGGTGGATACGGATTACGTAAAATATATTATGGCTGCTTGAAAAAAGTCACTCCGGTGTTTTTTCTGGAGACGGTAATATTATGGATATTTAGACAGAATGTGAACAAGGTCACACAGCTAGATGGCGGGTTGAAGAAAACAGTGTGCAAATAATGCCTACAAGGTCAACGTATACACTACTACAGCGGTGGATACGGATTACGTAAAATATATTATGGCTGCTTGAAAAAAGTCACTCCGGTGTTTTTTCTGGAGACGGTAATATTATGGATATTTAGACAGAATGTGAACAAGGTCACACAGCTAGATGGCGGGTTGAAGAAAACAGTGTGCAAATAATGCCTACAGGGCAAATAATGCCTAAAAGGTCAACTTATACACTACTACAGCGGTAGTAAAATAAAAAAAGTAAAATAAAAAAAAAATGAATATTAAAAAAAAAAAATTAAAGTTGGTGCTGCTGAACTACTAGGAGCAGCAGATTAGCACACCAGTCCCACTCCCCAACACTGCTAGACTAATAGCACTGGGCTCTTATAGTAGTAGTAGTAGTAGTAGTAAAACAACAAAAAAATAAATAAAAGCAGTCCTTACAAGGACTACTGTTATTGCAGCAGTCAGCAGATGAGATCAGAAGCAGGACAGCTGCCCACTGCAGCTACATACAGAGCACTGCAGTAGAAGGTAGATTACTAGCCAGCAAAGCTACCTAAGCTTAAATGTCCCTCAAACCCCTGCAGACTTCTGTCCCTCCAATAACAGAGCAGTATCAAAACGATTACTAGCCAGCAAACTTTCAACTGTCCCTGAAATCACTAACAGGCAGCAGCTCTCTCCCTACACTATCTCTTCAGCACACACAGGCAGAGTGAAAAAACGCTGCAGGGCTTCGGTTTTTATAGGGAAGGGGAGTGGTCCAGGGGAGAGCTTCCTGATTGGCTGCCATGTACCTGCTGGTCTGGGGTGAGAGGGCAAAAAAAGCGCCAACAATGGCGAACCCAAAATGGCGAACGTCGCGCGACGTTCGCGAACTTCCGGCGAGTGCGAACACCCGATGTTCGCGCGAACAAGTTCGCCGGCGAACAGTTCGCGACATCTCTAGTTATACGTGGGACTGAGAGTGGAAAGAACAAACCAAAGTCTGTCAGAAAGAGATTTCATAGTTCACAGATGGAAATTCGAGATGTCTTTACAGATGATGAGAATCTCCTCTGTTTAACTCAGATGGAGACCGAAACGTTAGCCTGTTTTTAAATGGATACATAAAATTAATATTTTTTTCAATATTTTCAAAACAACCGGTGTGCTCCTATGTTCTTTGAGATATACAAATGAGTGCACTATATATATATATATATATATATATATACTGTATATATACATGAATTGAATTTATGATTGATCACTCTGAGGACCAATGAAAAGCTGTCATATATTACCTTTTTACACTGCCTTTTTTTGGTACATGGCAGATAGTAAGCAGGCCACCATCATCTTGCCCCAAGCTCAATCTTTTTTTTAATGCACATGTGCCAATGCTGAACTGAAGTTTGGAGGTTGGTATCGGCTCACTTTAGGATTGGGTGTTAGGCAGCCTAGCCAGAAAGGACTGTCTGTTGTCCTGATGTTGTGCCCCAGTTATGGATTGGAGCGTTCAAGAGTAGGATAGAGCGAACCTACATGAGCTGATATTCAATGTTGATAAATGTAAAGTCATGCACCTGGGAAGTAAAAATATCCAAGCCACTTATACCTTTAATGGGACTGCACTAGGCAAATCCATAATGGAGACAGAGCTTGGAGTCCTTGTAGATGATAAACTTGGCTGTAGCAAGCAATGCCAGTCAGCAGCATCAAGGGCAAATAAGGTCTTGAGCTGTATTAAAAGGGGCATTGGTTCACAGTAGGAGCGGGTGATTCTTCCACTGTATAGAGCACTGGTAAGGCCCCATCTAGAATACACTGTAGTTTTGGTCTCCATCACTCAAACAGGACATTACTGTATTAGAGAGGGTCCAGAGAAGGGCAACTAAGCTGGTAAAAGGTATGGAAAATCTTAGCTATTAGGAAAGACAGGCCAAGTTGGGATTGTTCATGTATATATTAAACATTTTACAAATTTCAGATTTTTTCTCAATAATATTTGTAATCTTAAATTTATATCCCTATTTTTCTTAAATTAATAAAATTATTTACTTTTTTAACTTAAAGGGGAACTTCGGCTTCCAAACCAAAATTTGACAAAGTATGAAATACTGTGGTAAGCGTCTATATAGGCCTAAGAATTTGAGTAAAGGTGAACATGAAGCCCTGAAAACCCTCAGCCGTAATAACAATATAGTAGTGAAAAGTGCAGATAAAGGTGGATCAGTGGTTGTCCTTGATGCCAGTACCTATGAATTAGAAATAACGAGACAATTAAAGGACACCACAACATATAGGGCCTTAGACTCAGACCCAACTAAGGTTTTTCAACATAAGTTGTTGGTCCTTTTATCTTCAGCACATAGTTTGGGTGTGATTAGTCAGAGTGAGTTTGAATATATCCATTGTAAAAATCCAACCATCCCAATATTTCATGTATTGCCTAAAGTGCACAAATCTTTGGAAAATGTTAAGGGGCGCCCGATAGTGGCAAGCATATGTTCCTCACTGAGAACCTGTCCAAATATATGGATAAGTTGGTCTTTCAATTACCCACATATTTAAGGGATACAACTATGTGTTTAAATAAAATGGCCAATCTAGTATGGAGACCAGGCTACAGGTGGTTTTCCATGGATGTAGTCTCTCTTAACTCCTCAATTGAACATGATATTGGTTTAGAGGCTATACGTTTCTGGCTGACAGCAACTCTAAGTTTCCCACAGACACAGAATGAATTTATCATGGAGGCGATAGATGTTTTGCTTCACTCTAATTACTTTCTGTTCAATGGGCAGTTTTATTTGCAACAAAATGGGCCGCAATGGGGGCATCATTCTCACGCACTTACGCAAATTTGGTAATGGGATGGTGGGAGAGGTTCTTCATTTTTGGAGACCAGAACCCGCATAGACACCAGATTATTTTATAGGTATATCGATGATAGCATAGGCGTGTGGGATGGGGATGAATCCTCGTTTGCTGCTTTTGTGTCGTATTGTAACCAGACACTTAGGGGAATTCAATTCACGTATGAAATGAACGAGACTGAGATTCCATTTCTGGATGTTGTCTTTCATAGTCAGGAAGGAGAAATCACTACCAAATTATTCTGCAAGGCGATTACCCACAACAGATTGCTTCATGCACGGAGCAACCATCGAGGGCCGTGCCTGAGGGGCATCCCTGTGGGGCAATATCTTAGGCTGCGTCGTATTTGCTCCTCATGGGATGCCTTTCGTGAACAAGCCATGTTGTTGTGGGATTGTTTTGCGAAGAGGGGTTACAGTGTCCAAGACATCAAAATGGCCTATGAAAAAGCAGTGTTAGCTGGCCGGGGAAACTTTTGCATCCCAAAGCCAAATTTAAACAAATACATAGTAAGACATTGGATCATACAGGACAGTCAGGTGTCCGCTTTTGTACCGCTTATAGTCGTGCCTCCCACTCCATTAGGAGGAGTATTAACAAATATTGGGGGTACTCCTACAAAATCCTGTACTTTGTAATATTCTAGACAAAACGCCATCCTTCTTGTATAAGAAAGGGAATAATTTGGCTTCTCATGTATCAAGAAGTTTATTCTCTTCCAAGGGAAATGGTGACACAAAGGCCTGGCTAAAATATAAGGGTGTTTACAAATGTGGACGGACTAGGTGCAAGACATGTTTATTGATACACGTTTCCAAGGAGTTCCATAGCTCAGTGACAGGTTGTTCCCATGATATTAAACAATATTTCAATTGCATGTCAAAAGGAGTTATTTATTTGGCTACATGTGGATGCGGTGCTCAGTATGTGGGCAAAACCATTAGAATGGCAAGTACCCGCATTTCAGAACATATGTCAGCGATTGATCGAGCAGATTTGAAATCGGCCATTGCCAAACATGTGATTGAAAAACATCAGGGTGTAGAATGTCTGACCTTTCAAATTATAGATAAACCCCTAGAGATGTGAGGAAGGGGGATCTGGATCGAAAACTTTGGAGGTTGGAGGCCTATTGGATTTATCAATTAAAAATTACTGAATATCATGGGGGCTTAAACAGGGATTGGGAGTTATCTTGTTTTTGCAACTAGTGCATTTTTTATTTCATTAATGTATTAGTTCACCAAGATACTTTTATATAGGATATGGTGGTTTGATATATTGAGTATGGATACAGTTCTTGGTTGCACGTTGTACATTGTATATTGTAAATTTTGTTTATTCTCCCCCTATATTATATGCCAAATAGGAGATTTACATGACAAGTGCGGTACCTTTAAGTATGATAATATATTGTATTTTTTCATCGTGGTTAAGGGCATTAGATCACTTGGTACTTTGGTGCACATTAATTACATGTTGATAAGTTTATCTATACTTTTGTATATATTTTTTCTGTGTTAGTGGCATTCTCCATTTGACCTATAGATTAGCTTCAACCTGGTTAATCGAGTTATAAGACTGATACCAGGTATCACCAATAGGAGTAATTTAAGATACCTTTAGTGGGTTAAATGTTTAAATGTTTTTAATAGGTGGGGCAAATTTGGTTTTATAAACGGTGTTGGGGGGGGATTCCCCATGCTTCTGAGGAAGTGGCGAGATGCCACGAAACGCGTCAAGTGTGGGGTTATGACATCCATGTAATGACGGTTTAATGGATATTTAATATACAGAATTTTACTCCTGGACCACCGTGTGCTCCGTACCATTTGTCTTCTATGCTGGGAGAATAAATTAGTCAGACACAAATTTGCGGTGACTTTCAGCATTTTACCGCTGAGTTGCCGAATTAATCCAGAAAACTGTGGTGACTCGCATAAAAATTGACGGACCAGAAGCAAAGCGTTCCAGAAAGGAGCACTCCTGACAATCTGATTTCCTCTGGGTCAAACGTTTCCTGATATTTGCAAGTATTTAGTGCCATTGCCTATGCCTTAACCGGAATCAATGCTTAGAAAGGTCTTCCACAAGCTTCTCATATGCCTCTCATATAACCTACCGGCATTAAAGTTACAGATGAAGCCAGAACGGATTGTACATCTGGCGCGCTGTAACGTTAGTTAATTGCCAGCAAGTGCGATATCTTAAAATGTCCCGTCGCATTTATCGCAGTTACCTGCATGCAGTTCCAGCTATGGCCACTAGAGGGCGCCAAGCGCAAGGTATTTCTTTAGCTGCCGACCGGCTTCAGTGAGTCCCAGTGCAGAACGATCGTGACATGCTCTCAATGTGAGCTACAGAAAGGGGGCTCTTCAGGTGCTCACAAACAGAATAAAATCATTTGAATAGAAGTGTGATTATGTGCACATTACTAGGAAAGAAGATCTGCAGAGTATAAGTGCTGAGGAAGTAAAAAATTTTTTTTAATAAATTAAAAAAGAATTAAAAAATATATAAATAAATAATCAAAAGTAAGTCCCAATGCCTCTGAGCTTAATTTTCCCCATTACTATGCCCTGATTATTATTTTTTTTTTTAATGTGTGAATTACATCACAGATAAAGTAAAGTCTTAAACATGCACTTATCAGTAGTATTGTGGTGGTGCATTTGGTTAGGTGTTTGCTTTTGCTGCCAAAGGTACTGGGTTCAATACCCATCTATACCCGAAGTCCAACAATTTTCTGTAATTGATATTTAAAATTATACTGTACATTTTACAACATATTAGGCTCAATCATGTATATTAAAGACAATAAGGAATGAAAATTCTAATTAGAGAAATGAATAAAATTAAAGGCAGAAAAGGGAATTGAACTCATATGACTTCATGGCCTCTTACTTTAAATGCAAACACCTAAACCATTTGGCCACCAGTAATTTGGCTAATGTTCAGTAGTCAAAACTATCCCTTATCTGTGATGTACTGAAAAGCAGAAGCTGCAGCATCAACTAAATATCAATATACATATGAAGGGCAAAATTGCCACAATACCTGGAAAAACTTAATCCACACGTAAATGAAGAGAAGCTTAATGTGCTGCTAATACCTGGCCAACTACAGTGTGTATGTGGAAATGCTGCTGCTGACATTTTAAAAATTACTGCTGCTACTCTTGGTGTTTTATTCCTCTATAGGGACAGGTGACTCTGCCTTTTTTTACCAAAAATTCGCAAAACAGTGGGTAAAGCATTGCATTCTTGCAAGTGACTTTTTCCAAACTGCATGACTTTATTTACTGTATATTACAGTTTATGAACATTGTATCATGGCAAAATATTTCACCCATTGTTTTTCTCAACTACTGTTTCATAAAATGTTTAATACACTCCACTGCGTCTGTCAGTAAACAGCAGAGCGTAGGTAGAACAAGTAACATAACTAGAGGGGGGTGAGTCCTAGTGCAGCCGGGCCGGGGTTGCCACCTTGCCAGTATTTTACTGGCCTGGCCGGTAAAAATAATGGTTGATCCCAATGGTATTAATAGGGAAAAAAGATAAATATATAGGAAGGCCGATATTTTTTTCTGGAAAAGATGGCAACCCTATCCCCCCCCCGTACGATATTTTCTTCCAGGAAATTAGCGGTGCACGAGCCGCCGGGGGGCCCTGAGGGGGTGATGGCCCTGGCCAGGCCCGGACTGGCAAACTGTGGGTTCTGGCAAAAGCCAGAGGGGTGCTATAAGATCCCATAGAAAGTCAGTATTTAGTGGGCTGGTGGGGCTGTTTGGGCCTCTATGTGGGCTGATTGGGCCTCTGTGTACCTGAAATGCCAGGGCCTATTTTAATTCTCAGTCCGCACCTGGCCCTGGCCCGATTGCACCCCCTGCTCCCCCGGTAGTTGCACCACTAGGTTGACCAAAAAACATGAAAGCAGTTATTTTCAGGCTGACGTCCACTCTGCTGTATGTTTCTCTACACAAGCACAAGCTGTGCAGATGAAAAGAGCTGGGGCAGGGAGCTCCATTGCTTCTCTTAGCTTGCAAACTGCAAAAAATATGCAGCCAGGAAGCAGCAGAGCTAACGCTCCATGTGCGATCCATAACTGATGAGTGCCCTAGAGGACCACACTGAGAGATTAGTGACAGCCGTGCATACTGATCATGAAACCCTTAAATCTTTTATGCCTTTTCAAAGACTTATAAAATAGGTCCAGAAGAGTCAAAATTCACCTCC
This sequence comes from Xenopus laevis, assembly GCF_017654675.1. NCBI lineage: Eukaryota > Metazoa > Chordata > Amphibia > Anura > Pipidae > Xenopus > Xenopus laevis. The sequence goes on from NC_054374.1 coordinate 8,077,931, forward strand.
AAGGAGTCCCGGAGACTGAGACAGACTTAGAACAAATTTTCACTCAATCTTTACGAAACTCGCAAAAGTACCACTGGAGCCTTCCATCTTACCTGTAAACATATTATTCCCATATTTGCCCCCGCTACACTGAAAAAAGTAGTAGGCTAATGACAGATGTCACCCAGCGGCCTCGAATGGCGATCTATGAGTTCTGCCAAATGCCAGAGGGGCTGCTGTAATTTCCCATAGACAGTTATTATTTACTGGGCTGCTTGGGCCTCTGTGTACTTTAAATGACAGGACCATTGCTGAGACTCCTCACATACTTGTCTGAAACTGTAACGAGATCACTTAGCTCTAAACCATCCCCTACTCCTCTCACAGGTAATCCCAACAATCAGAAAGCCAGCAGCTACTATATGTTTCCCCCTTAACAAATGTTAATTACACTTTACACTTCCTAGCAGGACACTGAGACACAGTGGAGAGGGGGTTGGGCAGGTATTATCAACAGCCCCATTCCTGCTGCTCTGCTTTGTGCCAATGGGAACACACTAAGAGCAAGGGAACACAGACCCCTGATTTGTGGAGAGGCCTTCTAGATTTTCATTTGAATGGTCTCACACTTTCATTACCTGCCACTGAGTTTAGCACATTGAGGCACTCATCAGTTATGGATCGCACATGGAGCGTTAGCTCTGCTGCTTCCTGGCTGCATATTTTTTGCAGTTTGCAAGCTAAGAGAAGCAATGGAGCTCCCTGCCCCAGCTCTTTTCATCTGCACAGCTTGTGCTTGTGTAGAGAAACATACAGCAGAGTGGACGTCAGCCTGAAAATAACTGCTTTCATGTTTTTTGGTCAACCTAGTGGTGCAACTACCGGGGAGCAGGGGGTGCAATCGGGCCAGGGCCAGGTGCGGACTGAGAATTAAAATAGGCCCTGGCATTTCAGGTACACAGAGGCCCAATCAGCCCACATAGAGGCCCAAACAGCCCCACCAGCCCACTAAATACTGACTTTCTATGGGATCTTATAGCAGCCCCTCTGGCTTTTGCCAGAACCACAGTTTGCCAGTCCGGGCCTGGCCAGGGCCATCACCCCCTCAGGGCCCCCGGCGGCTCGTGCACCGCTAATTTCCTGGCAGAAAATATCGTACGGAGGGGGGTGGGGATAGGGTTGCCATCTTTTCCAGAAAAAAATACCGGCCTTCCTATATATTTATCTTTTTTCCTTATTAATACCATTGGGATCAACCATCATTTTTACCGGCCAGGCCAGTAAAATACTGGCAAGGTGGCAACCCCGGCCCGGCTGCACTAGGACTCACCCCCCCTCTAGTTATGTTACTTGGTCTACCTACGCTCTGCTGTTTACTGACAGACGCAGTGGAGTGTATTAAACATTTTATGAAACAGTAGTTGAGAAAAACGATGGGTGAAATATTTTGCCATGATACAATGTTCATAAACTGTAATATACAGTAAATAAAGTCATGCAGTTTGGAAAAAGTCACTTGCAAGAATGCAATGCTTTACCCACTGTTTTGCGAATTTTCGGTAAAAAAAGGCAGAGTCACCTGTCCCTATAGAGGAATAAAACACCAAGAGTAGCAGCAGTAATTTTTAAAATGTCAGCAGCAGCATTTCCACATACACACTGTAGTTGGCCAGGTATTAGCAGCACATTAAGCTTCTCTTATTTACGTGTGGATTAAGTTTTCACATGTAGCTTTCCTTCATTTAATTTTATTGTGGCCAGTATTGTCTTTTGCCTTCAATATGTATATTGATATTTAAGTTGATTGGCTGCCAAGCTTCTGTTTTCAGTATCACAAGATAAGGGATAAATTTGACTCTGAACATTAGCCAAATTACTTGGCCTAATGGTTTAGGTGTTGCATTTAAGTAGAGTCATGAAGTCATAGAAATTCATTCCTTTGCTTATTTTATTCATTTCTCTATTAGAATTCATCCTTATTTCTTATATACATGATTGAGCCTAATATGTTGTAAAATGTACAGTATAATTTTAAATATCAATTACAGAAAATTGTTGGACTTTGGGTATAGATGGGTATTGAACCCAGTACCTTTGGCAGCAAAAGCAAACACCTAACCAAATGCACCACCACAATACTACTGATAAGTGCATGTTTAAGACTTTACTTTATCTGTGATGTAATTCACACATTAAAAAAAAAATAATAATCAGGGCATAGTAATGGGGAAAATTAAGCTCAGGGGTGGATGGAAGAGGCATTGGGACTTACTTTTGATTATTTATTTATATATTTTTTAATTCTTTTTTAATTTATTACTTTTTTTTTTTTACTTCCTCAGCACTTATACTCTGCAGATCTTCTTTCCTAGTAATGTGCACATAATCACACTTCTATTCAAATGATTTTTATTCTGTTTGTGAGCACCTGAAGAGCCCCCTTTCTGTAGCTCACATTGAGAGCATGTCACGATCGTTCTGCACTGGGACTCACTGAAGCCGGTCGGCAGCTAAAGAAATACCTTGCGCTTAGAATGGAAAAGTTGTTCAGGCGCCACCTGGTGTTCATTACTGGAATTGCGCCTCTTTTCATTTTCACTCTAATGATTTCTAAACGTCGGCACAGCGTGTTTCCCTGCACTTAACGCGACCAGCGCGTTTATCTTGATGAGCTACAGCGCGTTAGATGTACAATCCGTTCTGGCTTCATCTGTAGCTCATGATTTTCCACCCACAATCCTGCCAGAGGTTGGGTATTCCTCAGTGCGTACCTGACCCGATGCAGGACTCTAACTAATGTATTGTGCTTTATTGGAAGATTTAAAGTCTTATGTATGCCCACATCTAGCAATCCATAGCAACCAATCAGATTTCAGACAGCTAACCAACACATGCTGATTGGTGCCTTGTCTACTGATCAGTCTATTTAGGCTGTCAGTCCAAGTGATTGAACAGTAGCAACTCCGATGCCTCTTCAGTTCCTCAGCTTTCAGTAGATCGTATGCTGGTCGACATGCTAAATTGGCAAATTCCATTTTCAAATCTGCCTGATCAACAAACCGACCAATATCCAGAATACATTGATATTTGTGGGCATTGTAGTTCCACCCTCCGTACATGTACCAAATATCATATGATTTTAATGTTATGTATTAAGCCAACTGAAAACAATTACCCCAGCAACTACCAAAAAACCCATGTAAATACCTGTGTTGCCTACTGCGCAGGACATAAGATAATTATTTTCATTAAATCAAACATTGGGAGGCCCATATATCAAAGGTTGGATTTTGAATTCATGGGAGTTTTTTTTTTAATTCTAATATATTCACAATTCGACTGGGAGGTTAGGAAAAAATTTGAATGGGTAGTATTCAATCTAATGGTTTCGTATTCAATTTGTACAAATCAAGTTTTTCTTCTGAAAAAACTTGAATGTCAGGAAGGCTATTAACATCTCCAAATGACTCAATGGACATCTGCCATTGACTTGTACATGAACTCGGCAGGTTTTAGGCGGCGAATATTGGAATTAGGACTGTTTCCATGGTTGAGGATTGATAAATCTCACATTAGAATTTACATTTGAATAGGGGGATTAAAATTCGAATTCAAATTGACTATTCAACCCTTGATAAATCTGTCCCTAAGTAATGGAGAGAGACACAATGCATTGAGCTTTAATTGCTTTATTTAATTCTCAGACAGACAGATAAAAGTTGCAAAGAGGAAAACAATTCACACAAATAAGAATATAAAATTGCAAGAAGCTCATAATTGTCCCAGGCCCTCCAGTCCCTCCAGTCCCTCATACCCATTTATCTCAGTACTTTAAAGAGTTTTCCTCATCTTTCTTGAGATTCGCCCAAAGTATCTCAAATATCTGCTCAGCTTCTGCCCTTTTTAGTTACCCCTTATGTGTGTAACCAACACACTTCTCTTTGTTATATTTTCTCACACTTTGTGAGTTTTTACTCATTCTTTCATGAATTTCTCCCAAAGCAGCTCAAAAAGATCCCTTTTTCATTTGAGTATCAGCAAATATTCATGAAGAAGCTTGTAATTGCCCGGTGCCCTCCAGTCCCTTCTCCTCCAATTCCAGTCACATAATAGATGCACAGATTATAGGCAACACGTTTCATTTTCTTTCTAGAGTGCTTATTGCTTTGTGTTCTCCTTTCTTTAGTTTCCCACCACAATGTGGGTTTTCTTCCTCACTTTCTTGCTCATCTTTCTCTAGTTTCTTCTGAAGCAGTTACAAAAAAACTAGTAAAACATAGAGAGGATCCACACAGTAAAATATTTCCTCACTCAGATGAAGGCAGTCTTCCACCAAATAGACAAAACAAAATGAAGATTTATTGTGTCCTTCGCTTTACGTGTTTCTGTAATCTGAGTAATCTGTGCAAATGGCGTCTTGTTTGTTTTCTCTTCAGAAGTGTAATTCTATCACAATCTCTTCATCACTTTCTATTTCAGTTATATGCATTTCTTCTCCGCTTTTCTTAGTTTTTTCTGAGTATACTTCATTCTCCATTTCCTCACTGATTTCTCTGATTGTATTGTTTATTTCAATATACACAACATGTTTTCGAGTCCAAGGACTCTTCATCAGGTGCTTATTACACAGTGCAAAAAACCAAAAGAATAAATACATCCCCAAACCCCATCATGTGATGTCAGCTCCACCCTCTGGCCAGACCATAATATTATCCAATACATCTTAAAGAGTACTGCCATCTTGTGGCCTACTCCAAAAACACACCTTTTTACCACATTAGTGTAAAAGTATACATAGTAATTACATAATTGTCACAATACAGTGTATACATTGTTTCAAAAGGAAGTAGTGGTTTCCTACCCTTTGTAGATATAGAATATCTTTAACTGACGTAAATACAATGTTGCAGTTCAACTCTGCAGAAAAGAGACAAGCTTATAGTAGTAACATAGTCGTATTACAAAAATCATTTAATACTAAAGGCATCGTTCAATCCCCATGGTTCCATTGCATTAAGTCTATCTATCCACTTGGCTTCAGTTTGTAATAGTAACATTTTTCTATCACCACCCCGTTTCGGTATTTTCACCTCCTCAAGTACTTGCCACCTTAGACTGGCACTGTTATGTCTATAGTCATGGAAGTGCTTACCCACTGGGGTGTGAGTTTTAACATCAGTGGGGTTGTAATTCGTAATGGAGCGTTTATGTTCTCCAATTCTAACCCGCACTTTCCTCTTAGTCTGGCCAACGTATATTTTGCCACAGGGGCATTTAAGCCCATATACTACAGACTCTGTATTGCATGTGCTGTAATGTTTAATAGCAATTTTATTTCCTTTTAAGGGATGTCTTACAAAAGGACCCTTTATAATTGCGTTGCAATTACTGCAGTTAAGGCAAGGGAATGTCCCATAGTTTGGTGGACCAAGGAACCTCGTGTCTGATTTTAATTTTAATATATCGGATTTCACTAATTTGTCTGCAATGTTCGTACCTCTTTTATATGAAAAAATGGGTTGGTCCTTACAAATTTCATGTAATGTTCGGTCTCTCCGTAATATAGGCCAATATTTATTTACCACACGTTGTATACTTTACTTGTTGTTTCTCTGATTTCTTCAATGTTTTTACTTTTTATTTGGCAGATATTCAGCATCATGCCTATTTGCTTGGACATCTCATGAAAGGCACACACAATCCATCCAAATAGTGTCTGGTTTGGTTTCTCTTCAGTGTGTGTTTCTATCATAGTCTCGTCAGCATTTTCCTTTTCAGTTCTCCACTTTTCCTCTTCAATTTTCTCAATGTTTTCTAAGCAATCCTCATACTCATCATTCTCACTGCTTTCTGAGTTGATTTCATCCTTAGTTTCCTCACTGCTTTCTGTGTTTTCCTTCTGCTTTTTTTCGTTCTCCACTTTTCCTCTTCACTTTTCTCAATGTTTTCTAAGCAATCCTCATACTCATCATTCTCACTGCTTTCTGAGTTGATTTATCCTTAGTTTCCTCACTGCTTTCTGTTTTCCTCTGCTTTTTTTCCGTTCTCCACTTTTCCTCTTCACTTTTCTCAATGTTTCTAAGCAATCCTCATACTCATCATTCTCACTGCTTTCCGAGTTGACTTTATCCTTAGTTTCCTCACTGCTTTCTATGTTTTCCATCTGCTTTTTTTCCTCCTCAGTGTGTGTTTCTACCACAGTCAATTCAGTATTTTGCACCCCTTTTCTTTTCGCTTCAGTTTTTTTCACCGTCTCTTCGGTGTTTTCTTTTCTGGTTTTCTCAAATCTTTCAGTATTCCCTACGTTTTTACTTTTCTCAACAACTTTATACTCAGTAGTCTCAGTGTTTTCTGATTTTTCCGCATCCTGAGTTTTCTCATTCGATTTCGTTGTTATTTCTTTTGTCTTTCTCTTTTTGTTAAGGGAACATGTTCTTATGCTACGTTTCTGCATTTGCAGCAGTGGCTTTTTCCAGTTTGCGCGAGTAAACACATTCTTAGCAAATGTGGCCCTTTTTCCCCTACTTTCTAATTCCCTATTTTCTTTATACTCAGTAGTCTGAGTTTTCTCACTAGTTTTTGTTGTTATTTGTATTATCTCTCTCTTTTTGTCAAAAAAACATGTTCTTTTTCTCAGTTTCTGCTTTTGCAGCAGTGGCTTTCCACAGTCTGCACATGTTAACTCATTCTTAGTAAATGTGGCTCTTTGTTCCCTATTGTATATGGTTTTAATTTTTCCACACACTTCTCTTACCATTTTTATCTTTGATAAACAGTTCGTTATCTTGCGAAACATGATGTAAAATGTGTTCTCAAAAATCTAAAAAAGTTTTTCTGTTTACAAGTAAACAGTTCTCTGGTTGACTAATCAAATATGGTTTTGGTTGGTTTGTTTGCTCTATATATATAGGTACAGACTACAAGTCATCTACCATTCATGTCACATGATCAGGTGTTGAACTTTGTGACCTTATAAGGGCATTTTCTAACAGACTTCATGAAGAATTAATGAGATCATGTGACCTCCCCATTCATGTCACATGATCAGCTGTTCAACTTTGTGACCTCATAAAGAATAAGAATGAGATCGGGGTTACTACAGGTCATCTACCATTCTTGTCACATGATCAGCTTTGTGACCTCATAAAGTATAAATGAGATTGGGGTTACTACAGGTCATCTACCATTCTTGTGTCAGCTTTGTGACCTCATGAAGAATTAATGAGATCATGTGACCTCCCCATTCATGTCACATGATTAGCAGTTCAGCTTTGTGACTTCACGAAGAATTAATGAGATCATGTGACCTCCCATTTATGTCACATGATCAGGTTTTCATTTTTTTACATTTTTGTTTCATGTTTTTCCTGTTTCACATTGTTTTACCTTCTGCGATATATTTGGTTTGTTTTATGGTTTCATGTTTTGTGCCATATGTTAAAGGGATTGTTTACATCACATTAACTTTTAGTATGATGTATAGAGTGATATTCTGAGATCATTTGCAGTTGGTTTTCATTTTTTATTATTTGTGGCTTTTGAGGTATTTAGCATTTGATTCAGCAGCTCTCCAGTTTGCAATTTCAGCCATCTGGTTGCTAGGGTCCAAATGTCCCTAGCAACCATGCATTGATTTAATTAAGAGATTGGAATATGAATAGGAGAGGCCTGAATAGAAAGATAAGTAATGAAAAGTAGCAACAACAATACAATTGTAGCCTTACAGAGCATTTGTTTTAAAGACAGGGCCAATGACCCCTATTTAAAAGCTAGAATGATTCAGAAGAAAGAGGCAAATAAATAAAAAGCTATAAAAAATAAATATGGAAGACCATTTGAAAAGTTGCTTAGAATTAGCCATTCTATAACATACTGAAAATTAACTTAAACGTGAACTACCCCTTCAAGTTTTATTTCATGTTTTGCAATGTATTTCATGTCTTGTTTTATATTTCCTGTTATGTTTCATGTTTTGTTTTATATTTTGCTTTATATTTTATGATTTCTTTCATGTGTTGTTTTTTATTTGACACATTGTAGGGAATTTACAAAAGTGATAATGCTGAGACAAAATAGAACTGGAGATAGAATTGTTGGATTTCCTTCCATATTCACAAACCTTTATCTACCCTTCTATGAATTTGAACAGATTTTGCCTTTTGTCATCAGATGACTCTCAACTCTACATTTGCCTCATACTAATGATTCTGCCTTTTAGAGAAGGGAATTCCTGCCACTTAAAAAGGCCAATAAGGCAGAACACACAATTAGAGGCCGATTCACTATGGTCGAATATCGAGGGTTAATTAACCCTCGATATTCGACTGTGAACTAAAATCGTACGACTTCGAATATCGAAGTCGAACGATTTAGCGCAAATCCTGCGATCGAACGGTCGAAGGATTTTTCGTTTAAATCCTTCGAATTAAATCCTTCGAATCGAACGATTCGAAGGATTTTAATCCAACGATCGAAGGAAAATCCTTCGATCAAAAAATCGACCTTCCTTATAGGCTAACATTGACTTCGGTAGGTTTTATCTGCCGAAGTAGGGGGTCGAAGTTTTTTTTAAAGGGACAGTACTTCAACTATTGAATGGTCGAATAGTCGAACGATTTTTAGATTCGAAGTCGAAGGTCGTAGTCGAAGGTCGAAGTAGCCCATTCGATGGTCGAAGTAGCCCAAAAAAACTTCGAAATTCGAAGTTTTTTTTATTCTAACCCTTCACCCGAATTTAGTGAATCGGCCCTTAATGACGTATCCATTCCCAGTATTTATCTCACTAAGGAACATTTGCAGTAACACAAGATCCCAGTTTAGTTCCAATGTGCACGTGCTCACTGATCAGCAAGACGGATGCTGGAGATGGAAGTGACACAGCTAAGTGTGGGGTCAACACTGCTGGGCAGCTCTGTAGTTCTAGGGATGATGCGGGTGGGCTGTGTCCTGGTACAAAAACTACAATTTGCCAGGATGGCTTTATTTTACCTTTTAATAAAAAAAAACTATTCCTAATACATAAACATGCCTTAAATAACTTTTACACAAGGTGCAATATTCAGAATATTTAACCACAATCAAAACAATTAAGGTCCTCATTAAATCAATAAGACTGTGATCAATAAGCTGGAAATCAGGAAGCCTAAGAGGCAAATTTACTAAAAAGGCAAAGTGACAAACACCAATTCACCAGAGTGACGTCATTTCGGTACTTCACCGTTTTACTAACAGTCGACGTTACTGCGCTAGCGAAGGAGATGGACTTCGCTCCCTAACACCTGGTGAATTTGTGCTCTGGCGAATGGACGTAACTACGCAAATTCACTAAGATGCAGATTTTACTCTTGCGCCAGACTTGCCTTCACCACCTCAGACCAGGCGAAGTGCAATAGAGTAGATAGGACTAACTCAAAAAATAGCTGAAAACGCTAGCGTCTTTTCCATTTTCAGGGTGATAGGTTGAAAAATAGCGTAAACTATTGACTTCTATAGGACGACGACAAATTTTGCTCGGCATATTTTTTGCATCAGAGGATTCAGTGTTTTTTAAACTTAATCAGGCTTCGATTTTTAGAGCTTTTAAGAAATATAGAAAAACAACACATTTTAGATATTTGTTTATAAGATTATAATAATTTGATAGGGTACGGGTATATTTCTCCAACCTCCTAAACCTTTTCAATCATTTCATAAATTATTTATTTTTAATATTTAAGCTTTGCTCTACCTCTGCTCAGTTCGGGTCTTGCATTTGAAAATAGCAGCTGAATTAGGCCCATGAAAAAAATAAAAGTTTCTTTAGTTAGTGTTTCTTTTGTATTATGTGTGGTTTGTAATAAGATTCTCATTGCTACATGAGGGTCAGTAAAGCTGTTACACTTCCATAAGCAAAGACGGCTCTGTCACTGTATCATGGCATTTGTCCAATGATTTAAAGGCAGTTTAAATGCTATCAGTGTACGTGGAAACAGGTTCAGAATTGACTTCGCTACTTATAGAGTGTGCTGTCTGAAAGCTGTTTTCTTTTAAGGGGAAAGCAAATCTGTATGAACATCAGTGACATCATCAACTTAGTCTATAGTCTTATAATGTTATAATATGCATTGGCAATTAGCATATGAAAAGCAAGCACACAAAAAAACCTATATTTTCGTTTCATAAATATTGCATTTTTATGGGGGCGTGAATAGATTGATTGTACAAATCACACACAAAGGCAGAACAACCCCATAAAGATATAGGGGCAAATTAACTATGCACCGAAGCGCCTAACGCTAGCGTCAATTCGCTAGCTTTGGCCATTTTCGTTACTTCGCAAATTCACTAACGGACGCTGGCGTAACTTCGCTAGTGTAACTTCGCACCCTTACGCTAGGCGAATTTGCGCAACGGACGTAACTACGCAAATTCACTAACGCGCGCAGTGTACTGAACGCTACCTTTTACGCTAGACTTCCTTCGCCACCTCAGACCAGGCGAAGCGCAATAGAGTAGATAGGGATTTCTTCAAGAAAATTAACATTTTTTCTAAGTCCCAAAAAACGCTGGCGTTTTTTCTATATTATGGGTGATAGGCTGAAAAAGATCGAAAAATTTTTTGGGGCTCTCCTCCTTCCCCCCTACATTTCCTGACTCATGGCAACTTACCTATACAGTGGGCACATGTGTAGGGCAAAATAAAAATTTTATTTGATGTTTTGAAGGTTTCCCAGGCATTTGTATTGCTGCTACATATTCCTCCATTGAAATTTGAATTTGGCGCCGTATGCAAATTAACCATCGCTAGCGTAACTTTGCTTCGGGAATCAACGCTAGCGCAATTTCGCAACCTTATGCTACCCCTGAGCGCAACTTCGGATTTTAGTGAATTTGCAAAGTGCGGCGAAGTTATGCCTGGCGCAACTACGAATCTTGAATTTGCCCCCTAGTGATCATCTCTGAGTGGCCATTGTGCAAGTGCCTCCTAATAAAAATGGAATTCTGTGGATGTGGCTCTGTTAACCTGGATCTTGCCTTCCCCACCAACAGTCCATTAGATTATCTTATTAATAAAGAGAAAAAACAAATCAGTCAAAAATAAAAGCTTGTTCACGCAAGACACTATAATAAGGGTTTTTTTATCATGGGTCGAATTTCGAGGGGTTAAAACCCTCGAATTCGACCATCGAATTGAAATCCTTCAGAATTCAAATATCGAATAAGAAGGATTTAGCGCTAAAATAAGCAATCGACCGATCGTATAAAAATCGTTCGATCGAACAATTTGAAGATTTTCAGCGATCGATCAAAGGATTTTTATTCAATGCCAAAAACTTAGAAAATGCTTGTAGAAGGCCCCCATAGGCTTATAATGCAATTCGGTAGGATTAACTTTGCGAAGTATTGCATTCGAAGGATTTTTAAAGAGACAGTACTTCGACTATCGAATGGTCCAATAGTCGAACGATTTTTTATTGTTTGAATTGAAGTCCAATTCGATGGTCAAAGCATCCAAAAATTACTTAGAAATTCGAACTTTTTGAAATTCGAATACTCACCCGAGGCTTCTGCCCCTAAATGTCATTGCTGTGTTTTAGAGCTTTATGGATAATGTCTTTGCAGAAAATAGATGTCATACCTGAATGGACTGTGCCTGTTCACCTCAACTCTTTATATAAGTCTTACAAACTCTCTTACCCACAATCCAGAAAGATACATTTTTATTGTGTTTTCTCCTTTTTTTATTTAATTCTTCCAATATTTCTAATATTATAGGTGTGAACAATGTAGGGGTGATTAAAGGTGTGAACAATGCAGGAATTAAAAATCTGAGTCTGGTGTGCGGGGCCAGTAAATATTAGTACTGATACCTTTTAATGCTTACACAGTCACCAGACTTTGATTTGGGGGGCCACACAATTGGGGGGGGCAGATGCACATGTGCTGGACAGCACTAACATAGCCTGTTTGAGTGCAAATGTTGGATGGTTACTATGGCCTTAGAGAAAATATCACTATAAGTCAGTCACTTTGGATTCCACATAGATGAGAAAATTGACGAACTTCAGAAATTGATAACATTTGCTCAACGTATGACTTGTAATATAGAGAAGATGAACAATGTAAGGAAGAAACCATGAGAAGGGTTGGACCATCTGGGACAGAAGAAGAAATGGGCTTTCGTGGTTATACGTGGGACTGAGAGTGGAAAGAACAAACCAAAGTCTGTCAGAAAGAGATTTCATAGTTCACAGATGGAAATTCGAGATGTCTTTACAGATGATGAGAATCTCCTCTGTTTAACTCAGATGGAGACCGAAACGTTAGCCTGTTTTTAAATGGATACATAAAATTAATATTTTTTTCAATATTTTCAAAACAACCGGTGTGCTCCTATGTTCTTTGAGATATACAAATGAGTGCACTATATATATATATATATATATATATATATACTGTATATATACATGAATTGAATTTATGATTGATCACTCTGAGGACCAATGAAAAGCTGTCATATATTACCTTTTTACACTGCCTTTTTTTGGTACATGGCAGATAGTAAGCAGGCCACCATCATCTTGCCCCAAGCTCAATCTTTTTTTTAATGCACATGTGCCAATGCTGAACTGAAGTTTGGAGGTTGGTATCGGCTCACTTTAGGATTGGGTGTTAGGCAGCCTAGCCAGAAAGGACTGTCTGTTGTCCTGATGTTGTGCCCCAGTTATGGATTGGAGCGTTCAAGAGTAGGATAGAGCGAACCTACATGAGCTGATATTCAATGTTGATAAATGTAAAGTCATGCACCTGGGAAGTAAAAATATCCAAGCCACTTATACCTTTAATGGGACTGCACTAGGCAAATCCATAATGGAGACAGAGCTTGGAGTCCTTGTAGATGATAAACTTGGCTGTAGCAAGCAATGCCAGTCAGCAGCATCAAGGGCAAATAAGGTCTTGAGCTGTATTAAAAGGGGCATTGGTTCACAGTAGGAGCGGGTGATTCTTCCACTGTATAGAGCACTGGTAAGGCCCCATCTAGAATACACTGTAGTTTTGGTCTCCATCACTCAAACAGGACATTACTGTATTAGAGAGGGTCCAGAGAAGGGCAACTAAGCTGGTAAAAGGTATGGAAAATCTTAGCTATTAGGAAAGACAGGCCAAGTTGGGATTGTTCATGTATATATTAAACATTTTACAAATTTCAGATTTTTTCTCAATAATATTTGTAATCTTAAATTTATATCCCTATTTTTCTTAAATTAATAAAATTATTTACTTTTTTAACTTAAAGGGGAACTTCGGCTTCCAAACCAAAATTTGACAAAGTATGAAATACTGTGGTAAGCGTCTATATAGGCCTAAGAATTTGAGTAAAGGTGAACATGAAGCCCTGAAAACCCTCAGCCGTAATAACAATATAGTAGTGAAAAGTGCAGATAAAGGTGGATCAGTGGTTGTCCTTGATGCCAGTACCTATGAATTAGAAATAACGAGACAATTAAAGGACACCACAACATATAGGGCCTTAGACTCAGACCCAACTAAGGTTTTTCAACATAAGTTGTTGGTCCTTTTATCTTCAGCACATAGTTTGGGTGTGATTAGTCAGAGTGAGTTTGAATATATCCATTGTAAAAATCCAACCATCCCAATATTTCATGTATTGCCTAAAGTGCACAAATCTTTGGAAAATGTTAAGGGGCGCCCGATAGTGGCAAGCATATGTTCCCTCACTGAGAACCTGTCCAAATATATGGATAAGTTGGTCTTTCAATTACCCACATATTTAAGGGATACAACTATGTGTTTAAATAAAATGGCCAATCTAGTATGGAGACCAGGCTACAGGTGGTTTTCCATGGATGTAGTCTCTCTTAACTCCTCAATTGAACATGATATTGGTTTAGAGGCTATACGTTTCTGGCTGACAGCAACTCTAAGTTTCCCACAGACACAGAATGAATTTATCATGGAGGCGATAGATGTTTTGCTTCACTCTAATTACTTTCTGTTCAATGGGCAGTTTTATTTGCAACAAAATGGGCCGCAATGGGGGCATCATTCTCACGCACTTACGCAAATTTGGTAATGGGATGGTGGGAGAGGTTCTTCATTTTTGGAGACCAGAACCCGCATAGACACCAGATTATTTTATAGGTATATCGATGATAGCATAGGCGTGTGGGATGGGGATGAATCCTCGTTTGCTGCTTTTGTGTCGTATTGTAACCAGACACTTAGGGGAATTCAATTCACGTATGAAATGAACGAGACTGAGATTCCATTTCTGGATGTTGTCTTTCATAGTCAGGAAGGAGAAATCACTACCAAATTATTCTGCAAGGCGATTACCCACAACAGATTGCTTCATGCACGGAGCAACCATCGAGGGCCGTGCCTGAGGGGCATCCCTGTGGGGCAATATCTTAGGCTGCGTCGTATTTGCTCCTCATGGGATGCCTTTCGTGAACAAGCCATGTTGTTGTGGGATTGTTTTGCGAAGAGGGGTTACAGTGTCCAAGACATCAAAATGGCCTATGAAAAAGCAGTGTTAGCTGGCCGGGGAAAACTTTTGCATCCCAAAGCCAAATTTAAACAAATACATAGTAAGACATTGGATCATACAGGACAGTCAGGTGTCCGCTTTTGTACCACTTATAGTCTTGCCTCCCACTCCATTAGGAGGAGTATTAACAAATATTGGGGGTACTCCTACAAGATCCTGTACTTTGTAATATTCTAGACAAAACGCCATCCTTCTTGTATAAGAAAGGGAATAATTTGGCTTCTCATGTATCAAGAAGTTTATTCTCTTCCAAGGGAAATGGTGACACAAAGGCCTGGCTAAAATATAAGGGTGTTTACAAATGTGGACGGACTAGGTGCAAGACATGTTTATTGATACACGTTTCCAAGGAGTTCCATAGCTCAGTGACAGGTTGTTCCCATGATATTAAACAATATTTCAATTGCATGTCAAAAGGAGTTATTTATTTGGCTACATGTGGATGCGGTGCTCAGTATGTGGGCAAAACCATTAGAATGGCAAGTACCCGCATTTCAGAACATATGTCAGCGATTGATCGAGCAGATTTGAAATCGGCCATTGCCAAACATGTGATTGAAAAACATCAGGGTGTAGAATGTCTGACCTTTCAAATTATAGATAAACCCCCTAGAGATGTGAGGAAGGGGGATCTGGATCGAAAACTTTGGAGGTTGGAGGCCTATTGGATTTATCAATTAAAAATTACTGAATATCATGGGGCTTAAACAGGGATTGGGAGTTATCTTGTTTTTGCAACTAGTGCATTTTTTATTTCATTAATGTATTAGTTCACCAAGATACTTTTATATAGGATATGGTGGTTTGATATATTGAGTATGGATACAGTTCTTGGTTGCACGTTGTACATTGTATATTGTAAATTTTGTTTATTCTCCCCCTATATTATATGCCAAATAGGAGATTTACATGACAAGTGCGGTACCTTTAAGTATGATAATATATTGTATTTTTTCATCGTGGTTAAGGGCATTAGATCACTTGGTACTTTGGTGCACATTAATTACATGTTGATAAGTTTATCTATACTTTTGTATATATTTTTTCTGTGTTAGTGGCATTCTCCATTTGACCTATAGATTAGCTTCAACCTGGTTAATCGAGTTATAAGACTGATACCAGGTATCACCAATAGGAGTAATTTAAGATACCTTTAGTGGGTTAAATGTTTAAATGTTTTTAATAGGTGGGGCAAATTTGGTTTTATAAACGGTGTTGGGGGTGGGGATTCCCCATGCTTCTGAGGAAGTGGCGAGATGCCACGAAACGCGTCAAGTGTGGGGTTATGACATCCATGTAATGACGGTTTAATGGATATTTAATATACAGAATTTTACTCCTGGACCACCGTGTGCTCCGTACCATTTGTCTTCTATGCTGGGAGAATAAATTAGTCAGACACAAATTTGCGGTGACTTTCAGCATTTTACCGCTGAGTTGCCGAATTAATCCAGAAAACTGTGGTGACTCGCATAAAAATTGACGGACCAGAAGCAAAGCGTTCCAGAAAGGAGCACTCCTGACAATCTGATTTCCTCTGGGTCAAACGTTTCCTGATATTTGCAAGTATTTAGTGCCATTGCCTATGCCTTAACCGGAATCAATGCTTAGAAAGGTCTTCCACAAGCTTCTCATATGCCTCTCATATAACCTACCGGCATTAAAGTTACAGATGAAGCCAGAACGGATTGTACATCTGGCGCGCTGTAACGTTAGTTAATTGCCAGCAAGTGCGATATCTTAAAATGTCCCGTCGCATTTATCGCAGTTACCTGCATGCAGTTCCAGCTATGGCCACTAGAGGGCGCCAAGCGCAAGGTATTTCTTTAGCTGCCGACCGGCTTCAGTGAGTCCCAGTGCAGAACGATCGTGACATGCTCTCAATGTGAGCTACAGAAAGGGGGCTCTTCAGGTGCTCACAAACAGAATAAAAATCATTTGAATAGAAGTGTGATTATGTGCACATTACTAGGAAAGAAGATCTGCAGAGTATAAGTGCTGAGGAAGTAAAAAAATGTTTTTAATAAATTAAAAAAGAATTAAAATATATAAATAAATAATCAAAAGTAAGTCCAATGCCTCTGAGCTTAATTTTCCCCATTACTATGCCCTGATTATTATTTTTTTTTTTAATGTGTGAATTACATCACAGATAAAGTAAAGTCTTAAACATGCACTTATCAGTAGTATTGTGGTGGTGCATTTGGTTAGGTGTTTGCTTTTGCTGCCAAAGGTACTGGGTTCAATACCCATCTATACCCGAAGTCCAACAATTTTCTGTAATTGATATTTAAAATTATACTGTACATTTTACAACATATTAGGCTCAATCATGTATATTAAAGACAATAAGGAATGAAAATTCTAATTAGAGAAATGAATAAAATTAAAGGCAGAAAAGGGAATTGAACTCATATGACTTCATGGCCTCTTACTTTAAATGCAAACACCTAAACCATTTGGCCACCAGTAATTTGGCTAATGTTCAGTAGTCAAAACTATCCCTTATCTGTGATGTACTGAAAAGCAGAAGCTGCAGCATCAACTAAATATCAATATACATATGAAGGGCAAAATTGCCACAATACCTGGAAAAACTTAATCCACACGTAAATGAAGAGAAGCTTAATGTGCTGCTAATACCTGGCCAACTACAGTGTGTATGTGGAAATGCTGCTGCTGACATTTTAAAAATTACTGCTGCTACTCTTGGTGTTTTATTCCTCTATAGGGACAGGTGACTCTGCCTTTTTTTACCAAAAATTCGCAAAACAGTGGGTAAAGCATTGCATTCTTGCAAGTGACTTTTTCCAAACTGCATGACTTTATTTACTGTATATTACAGTTTATGAACATTGTATCATGGCAAAATATTTCACCCATCGTTTTTCTCAACTACTGTTTCATAAAATGTTTAATACACTCCACTGCGTCTGTCAGTAAACAGCAGAGCGTAGGTAGACCAAGTAACATAACTAGAGGGGGGGTGAGTCCTAGTGCAGCCGGGCCGGGGTTGCCACCTTGCCAGTATTTTACTGGCCTGGCCGGTAAAAATGATGGTTGATCCCAATGGTATTAATAAGGAAAAAAGATAAATATATAGGAAGGCCGGTATTTTTTTCTGGAAAAGATGGCAACCCTATCCCCACCCCCCTCCGTACGATATTTTCTGCCAGGAAATTAGCGGTGCACGAGCCGCCGGGGGGCCCTGAGGGGTGATGGCCCTGGCCAGGCCCGGACTGGCAAACTGTGGGTTCTGGCAAAAGCCAGAGGGGCTGCTATAAGATCCCATAGAAAGTCAGTATTTAGTGGGCTGGTGGGGCTGTTTGGGCCTCTATGTGGGCTGATTGGGCCTCTGTGTACCTGAAATGCCAGGGCCTATTTTAATTCTCAGTCCGCACCTGGCCCTGGCCCGATTGCACCCCCTGCTCCCCCGGTAGTTGCACCACTAGGTTGACCAAAAAACATGAAAGCAGTTATTTTCAGGCTGACGTCCACTCTGCTGTATGTTTCTCTACACAAGCACAAGCTGTGCAGATGAAAAGAGCTGGGGCAGGGAGCTCCATTGCTTCTCTTAGCTTGCAAACTGCAAAAAATATGCAGCCAGGAAGCAGCAGAGCTAACGCTCCATGTGCGATCCATAACTGATGAGTGCCCTAGAGGACCACACTGAGAGATTAGTGACAGCCGTGCATACTGATCATGAAACCCTTAAATCTTTTATGCCTTTTCAAAGACTTATAAAATAGGTCCAGAAGAGTCAAAATTCACCTCCAAGGAGTCCCGGAGACTGAGACAGACTTAGAACAAATTTTCACTCAATCTTTACGAAACTCGCAAAAGTACCACTGGAGCCTTCCATCTTACCTGTAAACATATTATTCCCATATTTGCCCCCGCTACACTGAAAAAAGTAGTAGGCTAATGACAGATGTCACCCAGCGGCCTCGAATGGCGATCTATGAGTTCTGCCAAATGCCAGAGGGGCTGCTGTAATTTCCCATAGACAGTTATTATTTACTGGGCTGCTTGGGCCTCTGTGTACTTTAAATGACAGGACCATTGCTGAGACTCCTCACATACTTGTCTGAAACTGTAACGAGATCACTTAGCTCTAAACCATCCCCTACTCCTCTCACAGGTAATCCCAACAATCAGAAAGCCAGCAGCTACTATATGTTTCCCCCTTAACAAATGTTAATTACACTTTACACTTCCTAGCAGGACACTGAGACACAGTGGAGAGGGGGTTGGGCAGGTATTATCAACAGCCCCATTCCTGCTGCTCTGCTTTGTGCCAATGGGAACACACTAAGAGCAAGGGAACACAGACCCCTGATTTGTGGAGAGGCCTTCTAGATTTTCATTTGAATGGTCTCACACTTTCATTACCTGCCACTGAGTTTAGCACATTGAGGCACTCATCAGTTATGGATCGCACATGGAGCGTTAGCTCTGCTGCTTCCTGGCTGCATATTTTTTGCAGTTTGCAAGCTAAGAGAAGCAATGGAGCTCCCTGCCCCAGCTCTTTTCATCTGCACAGCTTGTGCTTGTGTAGAGAAACATACAGCAGAGTGGACGTCAGCCTGAAAATAACTGCTTTCATGTTTTTTGGTCAACCTAGTGGTGCAACTACCGGGGGAGCAGGGGGTGCAATCGGGCCAGGGCCAGGTGCGGACTGAGAATTAAAATAGGCCCTGGCATTTCAGGTACACAGAGGCCCAATCAGCCCACATAGAGGCCCAAACAGCCCCACCAGCCCACTAAATACTGACTTTCTATGGGATCTTATAGCAGCCCCTCTGGCATTTGCCAGAACCCACAGTTTGCCAGTCCGGGCCTGGCCAGGACCATCACCCCCTCAGGGCCCCCCGGCGGCTCGTGCACCGCTAATTTCCTGGCAGAAAATATCGTACGGAGGGGGGTGGGGATAGGGTTGCCATCTTTTCCAGAAAAAAATACCGGCCTTCCTATATATTTATCTTTTTTCCTATTAATACCATTGGGATCAACCATCATTTTTACCGGCCAGGCCAGTAAAATACCGGCAAGGTGGCAACCCCGGCCCGGCTGCACTAGGACTCACCCCCCTCTAGTTATGTTACTTGGTCTACCTACGCTCTGCTGTTTACTGACAGACGCAGTGGAGTGTATTAAACATTTTATGAAACAGTAGTTGAGAAAAACGATGGGTGAAATATTTTGCCATGATACAATGTTCATAAACTGTAATATACAGTAAATAAAGTCATGCAGTTTGGAAAAAGTCACTTGCAAGAATGCAATGCTTTACCCACTGTTTTGCGAATTTTCGGTAAAAAAAGGCAGAGTCACCTGTCCCTATAGAGGAATAAAACACCAAGAGTAGCAGCAGTAATTTTTAAAATGTCAGCAGCAGCATTTCCACATACACACTGTAGTTGGCCAGGTATTAGCAGCACATTAAGCTTCTCTTCATTTACGTGTGGATTAAGTTTTTCCAGGTATTGTGGCAATTTTGCCCTTCATATGTATATTGATATTTAGTTGATGCTGCAGCTTCTGCTTTTCAGTACATCACAGATAAGGGATAGTTTTGACTACTGAACATTAGCCAAATTACTGGTGGCCAAATGGTTTAGGTGTTTGCATTTAAAGTAAGAGGTCATGAAGTCATATGAGTTCAATTCCCTTTTCTGCCTTTAATTTTATTCATTTCTCTAATTAGAATTTTCATTCCTTATTTTCTTTAATATACATGATTGAGCCTAATATGTTGTAAAATGTACAGTATAATTTTAAATATCAATTACAGAAAATTGTTGGACTTTGGGTATAGATGGGTATTGAACCCAGTACCTTTGGCAGCAAAAGCAAACACCTAACCAAATGCACCACCACAATACTACTGATAAGTGCATGTTTAAGACTTTACTTTATCTGTGATGTAATTCACACATTAAAAAAAAAAATAATAATCAGGGCATAGTAATGGGGAAAATTAAGCTCAGGGGTGGATGGAAGAGGCATTGGGACTTACTTTTGATTATTTATTTATATATTTTTTAATTCTTTTTTAATTTATTACTTTTTTTTTTTTACTTCCTCAGCACTTATACTCTGCAGATCTTCTTTCCTAGTAATGTGCACATAATCACACTTCTATTCAAATGATTTTATTCTGTTTGTGAGCACCTGAAGAGCCCCCTTTCTGTAGCTCACATTGAGAGCATGTCACGATCGTTCTGCACTGGGACTCACTGAAGCCGGTCGGCAGCTAAAGAAATACCTTGCGCTTAGAATGGAAAAGTTGTTCAGGCGCCACCTGGTGTTCATTACTGGAATTGCGCCTCTTTTCATTTTCACTCTAATGATTTCTAAACGTGGCACAGCGTGTTTCCCTGCACTTAACGCGACCAGCGCGTTTATCTTGATGAGCTACAGCGCGTTAGATGTACAATCCGTTCTGGCTTCATCTGTAGCTCATGATTTTCCACCCACAATCCTGCCAGAGGTTGGGTATTCCTCAGTGCGTACCTGACCCGATGCAGGACTCTAACTAATGTATTGTGCTTTATTGGAAGATTTAAAGTCTTATGTATGCCCACATCTAGCAATCCATAGCAACCAATCAGATTTCAGACAGCTAACCAACACATGCTGATTGGTGCCTTGTCTACTGATCAGTCTATTTAGGCTGTCAGTCCAAGTGATTGAACAGTAGCAACTCCGATGCCTCTTCAGTTCCTCAGCTTTCAGTAGATCGTATGCTGGTCGACATGCTAAATTGGCAAATTCCATTTTCAAATCTGCCTGATCAACAAACCGACCAATATCCAGAATACATTGATATTTGTGGGCATTGTAGTTCCACCCTCCGTACATGTACCAAATATCATATGATTTTAATGTTATGTATTAAGCCAACTGAAAACAATTACCCCAGCAACTACCAAAAAACCCATGTAAATACCTGTGTTGCCTACTGCGCAGGACATAAGATAATTATTTTCATTAAATCAAACATTGGGAGGCCCATATATCAAAGGTTGGATTTTGAATTCATGGGAGTTTTTTTTTTAATTCTAATATATTCACAATTCGACTGGGAGGTTAGGAAAAAATTTGAATGGGTAGTATTCAATCTAATGGTTTCGTATTCAATTTGTACAAATCAAGTTTTTCTTCTGAAAAAACTTGAATGTCAGGAAGGCTATTAACATCTCCAAATGACTCAATGGACATCTGCCATTGACTTGTACATGAACTCGGCAGGTTTTAGGCGGCGAATATTGGAATTAGGACTGTTTCCATGGTTGAGGATTGATAAATCTCACATTAGAATTTACATTTGAATAGGGGGATTAAAATTCGAATTCAAATTGACTATTCAACCCTTGATAAATCTGTCCCTAAGTAATGGAGAGAGACACAATGCATTGAGCTTTAATTGCTTTATTTAATTCTCAGACAGACAGATAAAAGTTGCAAAGAGGAAAACAATTCACACAAATAAGAATATAAAATTGCAAGAAGCTCATAATTGTCCCAGGCCCTCCAGTCCCTCCAGTCCCTCATACCCATTTATCTCAGTACTTTAAAGAGTTTTCCTCATCTTTCTTGAGATTCGCCCAAAGTAGCTCAAATATCTGCTCAGCTTCTGCCCTTTTTAGTTACCCCTTATGTGTGTAACCAACACACTTCTCTTGTTATATTTTCTCACACTTTGTGAGTTTTTACTCATTCTTTCATGAATTTCTCCCAAAGCAGCTCAAAAGATCCCTTTTTCATTTGAGTATCAGCAAATATTCATGAAGAAGCTTGTAATTGCCCGGTGCCCTCAGTCCCTTCTCCTCCAATTCCAGTCACATAATAGATGCACAGATTATAGGCAACACGTTTCATTTTCTTTCTAGAGTGCTTATTGCTTTGTGTTCTCCTTTCTTTAGTTTCCCACCACAATGTGGGTTTTCTTCCTCACTTTCTTGCTCATCTTTCTCTAGTTTCTTCTGAAGCAGTTACAAAAAAACTAGTAAAACATAGAGAGGATCCACACAGTAAAATATTTCCTCACTCAGATGAAGGCAGTCTTCCACCAAATAGACAAAACAAAATGAAGATTTATTGTGTCCTTCGCTTTACGTGTTTCTGTAATCTGAGTAATCTGTGCAAATGGCGTCTTGTTTGTTTTCTCTTCAGAAGTGTAATTCTATCACAATCTCTTCATCACTTTCTATTTCAGTTATATGCATTTCTTCTCCGCTTTTCTTAGTTTTTTCTGAGTATACTTCATTCTCCATTTCCTCACTGATTTCTCTGATTGTATTGTTTATTTCAATATACACAACATGTTTCGAGTCCAAGGACTCTTCATCAGGTGCTTATTACACAGTGCAAAAAACCAAAAGAATAAATACATCCCCAAACCCCATCATGTGATGTCAGCTCCACCCTCTGGCCAGACCATAATATTATCCAATACATCTTAAAGAGTACTGCCATCTTGTGGCCTACTCCAAAAACACACCTTTTTACCACATTAGTGTAAAAGTATACATAGTAATTACATAATTGTCACAATACAGTGTATACATTGTTTCAAAAGGAAGTAGTGGTTTCCTACCCTTTGTAGATATAGAATATCTTTAACTGACGTAAATACAATGTTGCAGTTCAACTCTGCAGAAAAGAGACAAGCTTATAGTAGTAACATAGTCGTATTACAAAAATCATTTAATACTAAAGGCATCGTTCAATCCCCATGGTTCCATTGCATTAAGTCTATCTATCCACTTGGCTTCAGTTTGTAATAGTAACATTTTTCTATCACCACCCCGTTTCGGTATTTTCACCTCCTCAAGTACTTGCCACCTTAGACTGGCACTGTTATGTCTATAGTCATGGAAGTGCTTACCCACTGGGGTGTGAGTTTTAACATCAGTGGGGTTGTAATTCGTAATGGAGCGTTTATGTTCTCCAATTCTAACCCGCACTTTCCTCTTAGTCTGGCCAACGTATATTTTGCCACAGGGGCATTTAAGCCCATATACTACAGACTCTGTATTGCATGTGCTGTAATGTTTAATAGCAATTTTATTTCCTTTTAAGGGATGTCTTACAAAAGGACCCTTTATAATTGCGTTGCAATTACTGCAGTTAAGGCAAGGGAATGTCCCATAGTTTGGTGGACCAAGGAACCTCGTGTCTGATTTTAATTTTAATATATCGGATTTCACTAATTTGTCTGCAATGTTCGTACCTCTTTTATATGAAAAAATGGGTTGGTCCTTACAAATTTCATGTAATGTTCGGTCTCTCCGTAATATAGGCCAATATTTATTTACCACACGTTGTATACTTGTACTTGTTGTTTCTCTGATTTCTTCAATGTTTTTACTTTTTATTTGGCAGATATTCAGCATCATGCCTATTTGCTTGGACATCTCATGAAAGGCACACACACAATCCATCCAAATAGTGTCTGGTTTGGTTTCTCTTCATGTGTGTTTTTCATATCATAGTCTCTGTCAGCCATTTTTCCTTTTCAGTTCCTCCACTTTTCCTCTGCTTCCAATTTTCTCAATGTTTTCTAAGCAATCCTCATACTCATCATTCTCACTGCTTTCTGAGTTGATTTCATCCTTAGTTTCCTCACTGCTTTCTGTGTTTTCCTTCTGCTTTTTTTCAGTTCTCCACTTTTCCTCTTCACTTTTCTCAATGTTTTCTAAGCAATCCTCATACTCATCATTCTCACTGCTTTCCGAGTTGACTTTATCCTTAGTTTCCTCACTGCTTTCTATGTTTTCCATCTGCTTTTTTTCCTCCTCAGTGTGTGTTTCTACCACAGTCAATTCAGTATTTTGCACCCCTTTTCTTTTCGCTTCAGTTTTTTTCACCGTCTCTTCGGTGTTTTCTTTTCTGGTTTTCTCAAATCTTTCTGTATTCCCTACGTTTTTACTTTTCTCAACAACTTTATACTCAGTAGTCTCAGTGTTTTCTGATTTTTCCGCATCCTGAGTTTTCTCATTCGATTTCGTTGTTATTTCTTTTGTCTTTCTCTTTTTGTTAAGGGAACATGTTCTTATGCTACGTTTCTGCATTTGCAGCAGTGGCTTTTTCCAGTTTGCGCGAGTAAACACATTCTTAGCAAATGTGGCCCTTTTTCCCCTACTTTCTAATTCCCTATTTTCTTTATACTCAGTAGTCTGAGTTTTCTCACTAGTTTTTGTTGTTATTTGTATTATCTCTCTCTTTTTGTCAAAAAAACATGTTCTTTTTCTCAGTTTCTGCTTTTGCAGCAGTGGCTTTCCACAGTCTGCACATGTTAACTCATTCTTAGTAAATGTGGCTCTTTGTTCCCTATTGTATATGGTTTTAATTTTCCACACACTTCTCTTACCATTTTTATCTTTGATAAACAGTTCGTTATCTTGCGAAACATGATGTAAAATGTGTTCTCAAAAATCTAAAAAAGTTTTTCTGTTTACAAGTAAACAGTTCTCTGGTTGACTAATCAAATATGGTTTTGGTTGGTTTGTTTGCTCTATATATATAGGTACAGACTACAAGTCATCTACCATTCATGTCACATGATCAGGTGTTGAGCTTTGTGACCTTATAAGGGCATTTTCTAACAGACTTCATGAAGAATTAATGAGATCATGTGACCTCCCCATTCATGTCACATGATCAGCTGTTCAACTTTGTGACCTCATAAAGAATAAGAATGAGATCGGGGTTACTACAGGTCATCTACCATTCTTGTCACATGATCAGCTTTGTGACCTCATAAAGTATAAATGAGATTGGGGTTACTACAGGTCATCTACCATTCTTGTGTCAGCTTTGTGACCTCATGAAGAATTAATGAGATCATGTGACCTCCCCATTCATGTCACATGATTAGCAGTTCAGCTTTGTGACTTCACGAAGAATTAATGAGATCATGTGACCTCCCCATTTATGTCACATGATCAGGTTTTCATTTTTTTTACATTTTTGTTTCATGTTTTTCCTGTTTCACATTGTTTTACCTTCTGCGATATATTTGGTTTGTTTTATGGTTTCATGTTTTGTGCCATATGTTAAAGGGATTGTTTACATCACATTAACTTTTAGTATGATGTATAGAGTGATATTCTGAGATCATTTGCAGTTGGTTTTCATTTTTTATTATTTGTGGCTTTTGAGGTATTTAGCATTTGATTCAGCAGCTCTCCAGTTTGCAATTTCAGCCATCTGGTTGCTAGGGTCCAAATGTCCCTAGCAACCATGCATTGATTTTAATTAAGAGATTGGAATATGAATAGGAGAGGCCTGAATAGAAAGATAAGTAATGAAAAGTAGCAACAACAATACAATTGTAGCCTTACAGAGCATTTGTTTTAAAGACAGGGCCAATGACCCCTATTTAAAAGCTAGAATGATTCAGAAGAAAGAGGCAAATAAATAAAAAGCTATAAAAAATAAATATGGAAGACCATTTGAAAAGTTGCTTAGAATTAGCCATTCTATAACATACTGAAAATTAACTTAAACGTGAACTACCCCTTCAAGTTTTATTTCATGTTTTGCAATGTATTTCATGTCTTGTTTTATATTTCCTGTTATGTTTCATGTTTTGTTTTATATTTTGCTTTATATTTTATGATTTCTTTCATGTGTTGTTTTTATTTGACACATTGTAGGGAATTTACAAAAGTGATAATGCTGAGACAAAATAGAACTGGAGATAGAATTGTTGGATTTCCTTCCATATTCACAAACCTTTATCTACCCTTCTATGAATTTGAACAGATTTTGCCTTTTGTCATCAGATGACTCTCAACTCTACATTTGCCTCATACTAATGATTCTGCTTTTAGAGAAGGGAATTCCTGCCACTTAAAAAGGCCAATAAGGCAGAACACACAATTAGAGGCCGATTCACTATGGGTCGAATATCGAGGGTTAATTAACCCTCGATATTCGACTGTGAACTAAAATCGTACGACTTCGAATATCGAAGTCGAACGATTTAGCGCAAATCCTGCGATCGAACGGTCGAAGATTTTTCGTTTAAATCCTTCGAATTAAATCCTTCGAATCGAACGATTCGAAGGATTTTAATCCAACGATCGAAGGAAATCCTTCGATCAAAAATCGACCTTCCTTATAGGCTAACATTGACTTCGGTAGGTTTATCTGCCGAAGTAGGGGGTCGAAGTTTTTTTAAAGGGACAGTACTTAACTATTGAATGGTCGAATAGTCGAACGATTTTTAGATTCGAAGTCGAAGGTCGTAGTCGAAGGTCGAAGTAGCCCATTCGATGGTCGAAGTAGCCCAAAAAAACTCGAAATCGAAGTTTTTTTTATTCTAACCCTTCACCCGAATTTAGTGAATCGGCCCCTTAATGACGTATCCATTCCCAGTATTTATCTCACTAAGGAACATTTGCAGTAACACAAGATCCCAGTTTAGTTCCAATGTGCACGTGCTCACTGATCAGCAAGACGGATGCTGGAGATGGAAGTGACACAGCTAAGTGTGGGGTCAACACTGCTGGGCAGCTCTGTAGTTCTAGGGATGATGCGGGTGGGCTGTGTCCTGGTACAAAAACTTAAATTTGCCAGATGGCTTATTTTCGCTTTTAATAAAAAAAAACTATTCCTAATCATAAACATGCCTTAAATAGACTTTTACACAAGGTGCATATTCAGAATATTTAACCACAATCAAAACATTAAGGTCCTCTTAAATCAATAAGACTGTGATCAATAAGCTGGAAATCAGGAAGCCTAAGAGGCAAATTTACTAAAAAGGCAAAGTGACAAACACCAATTCACCAGAGTGACGTCATTTTCGGTACTTCACCGTTTTACTAACAGTCGACGTTACTGCGGGCTAGCGAAGGAGATGGACTTCGCTCCCTAACACCTGGTGAATTTGTGCTCTGGCGAATGTTACGTAACTTACGCAAAATTTCACTAAGATGCAGATTTTACTCTTGCGCCAGACTTGCCTTCACACCTCAGACCAGGCGAAGTGCAATAGAGTAGATAGGACTAACTGCAAAAATAGCTGAAAACGCTAGCGTCTTTTCCATTTTCAGGGTGACTAGGGTTGAAAAATAGCGTAAACTATTGACTTATATAGGACGACGACAAATTTTGCTCGGCATATTTTTGCATCAGAGGATTCAGTGTTTTTTAAACTTAATCAGGCTTCGATTTTAGAGGCTTTTAAGAAATATAGAAAAACAACACATTTTAGATATTTGTTTATAAGATTAGTAATAATTTGATAGGGTACGGGTATATTTCTCCAACCTCCTAAACCTTTTCAATCATTTCATAAATTATTTATTTTTAATATTTAAGCTTTGCTCTACCTCTGCTCAGTTCGGGTCTGCATTTGAAAATAGCAGCTGAATTAGGCCATGAAAAAAATAAAAGTTTCTTAGTTAGTGTTTCTTTTGTATTATGTGTGGTTTGTAATAAGATTCTCATGCTACATGAGGGTCAGTAAAGCTGTTACACTTCCATAAGCAAAGACGGCTCTGTCACTGGTATCATGGCATTTGTCCAATGATTTAAAGGCAGTTTAAATGCTATCAGTGTACGTGGAAACAGGTTCAGAATTGACTTCGCTACTTATAGAGTGTGCTGTCTGAAAGCTGTTTTCTTTTAAGGGGAAAGCAAATCTGTATGAACATCAGTGACATCATCAACTTAGTCTATAGTCTTATAATGTTATAATATGCATTGGCAATTAGCATATGAAAAGCAAGCACACAAAAAAACCTATATTTTCGTTTCATAAATATTGCATTTTTTATGGGGGCGTGAATAGATTGATGTGTACAAATCACACACAAAGCGCAGAACAACCCCATAAAGATATAGGGGCAAATTAACTATGCACCGAAGCGCCTAACGCTAGCGTCAATTCGCTAGCTTTGGCCATTTTCGTTAACTTCGCAAATTCACTAAACGGACGCTGGCGTAACTTCGCTAGTGTAACTTCGCACCCTTACGCTAGGCGAATTTGCGCAACGGACGTAACTACGCAAATTCACCTAACGCGCGCAGTGTACTGAACGCTACCTTTTACGCTAGACTTCCTTCGCCACCTCAGACCAGGCGAAGCGCAATAGAGTAGATAGGGATTTCTTCAAGAAAATTAACATTTTTTCTAAGTCCCAAAAAACGCTGGCGTTTTTTCTATATTATGGGTGATAGGCTGAAAAAGATCGAAAAATTTTTGGGGCTCTCCTCCTTCCCCCCTACATTTCCTGACTCATGGCAACTTACCTATACAGTGGGCACATGTGTAGGGCAAAATAAAAATTTTATTTGATGTTTTGAAGGTTCCCAGGCATTTGTATTGCTGCTACATATTCCTCCATTGAAATTTGAATTTGGCGCCGTATGCAAATTAACCATCGCTAGCGTAACTTTGCTTCGGGAATCAACGCTAGCGCAACTTCGCAACCTTAGCTACCCCTGAGCGCAACTTCGGATTTTAGTGAATTTGCAGAAGTGCGGCGAAGTTATGCCTGGCGCAACTACGAATCTTGAATTTGCCCCCCTAGTGATCATCTCTGAGTGGCCATTGTGCAAGTGCCTCCTAATAAAAATGGAATTCTGTGGATGTGGCTCTGTTAACCTGGATCTTGCCTTCCCCACCAACAGTCCATTAGATTATCTATTAATAAAGAGAAAAAACAAATCAGTCAAAAATAAAAGCTTGTTCACGCAAGACACTATAATAAGGGTTTTTTTATCATGGGTCGAATTTCGAGGGGTTTAAAACCCTCGAATTCGACCATCGAATTGAAATCCTTCAGAATTCAAATATCGAATAAGAAGGATTTAGCGCTAAAATAAGCAATCGACCGATCGTATAAAAATCGTTCGATCGAACAATTTGAAGATTTTCAGCGATCGATCAAAGGATTTTTATTCAATGCCAAAAACTTAGAAAATGCTTGTAGAAGGCCCCCATAGGCTTATAATGCAATTCGGTTAGGATTAACTTTGCGAAGTATTGCATTCGAAGGATTTTTAAAGAGACAGTACTTTCGACTATCGAATGGTCCAATAGTCGAACGATTTTTTATTGTTTGAATTGAAGTCCAATTCGATGGTCAAAGCATCCAAAAATTGACTTAGAAATTCGAACTTTTTGAAATTCGAATACTCACCCGAGGCTTCTGCCCCTAAATGTCATTGCTGTGTTTTAGAGCTTTATGGATAATGTCTTTGCAGAAAATAGATGTCATACCTGAATGGACTGTGCCTGTTCACCTCAACTCTTTATATAAGTCTTACAAACTCTCTTACCCACAATCCAGAAAGATACATTTTTATTGTGTTTTCTCCTTTTTTTATTTAATTCTTCCAATATTTCTAATATTATAGGTGTGAACAATGTAGGGGTGATTAAAGGTGTGAACAATGCAGGAATTAAAAATCTGAGTCTGGTGTGCGGGGCCAGTAAATATTAGTACTGATACCTTTTAATGCTTACACAGTCACCAGACTTTGATTTGGGGGGCCACACAATTGGGGGGGGCAGATGCACATGTGCTGGACAGCACTAACATAGCCTGTTTGAGTGCAAATGTTGGATGGTTACTATGGCCTTAGAGAAAATATCACTATAAGTCAGTCACTTTGGATTCCACATAGATGAGAAAATTGACGAACTTCAGAAATTGATAACATTTGCTCAACGTATGACTTGTAATATAGAGAAGATGAACAATGTAAGGAAGAAACCATGAGAAGGGTTGGACCATCTGGGACAGAAGAAGAAATGGGCTTTCGTGGTTATACGTGGGACTGAGAGTGGAAAGAACAAACCAAAGTCTGTCAGAAAGAGATTTCATAGTTCACAGATGGAAATTCGAGATGTCTTTACAGATGATGAGAATCTCCTCTGTTTAACTCAGATGGAGACCGAAACGTTAGCCTGTTTTTAAATGGATACATAAAATTAATATTTTTTTCAATATTTTCAAAACAACCGGTGTGCTCCTATGTTCTTTGAGATATACAAATGAGTGCACTATATATATATATATATATATATATATACTGTATATATACATGAATTGAATTTATGATTGATCACTCTGAGGACCAATGAAAAGCTGTCATATATTACCTTTTTACACTGCCTTTTTTTGGTACATGGCAGATAGTAAGCAGGCCACCATCATCTTGCCCCAAGCTCAATCTTTTTTTTAATGCACATGTGCCAATGCTGAACTGAAGTTTGGAGGTTGGTATCGGCTCACTTTAGGATTGGGTGTTAGGCAGCCTAGCCAGAAAGGACTGTCTGTTGTCCTGATGTTGTGCCCCAGTTATGGATTGGAGCGTTCAAGAGTAGGATAGAGCGAACCTACATGAGCTGATATTCAATGTTGATAAATGTAAAGTCATGCACCTGGGAAGTAAAAATATCCAAGCCACTTATACCTTTAATGGGACTGCACTAGGCAAATCCATAATGGAGACAGAGCTTGGAGTCCTTGTAGATGATAAACTTGGCTGTAGCAAGCAATGCCAGTCAGCAGCATCAAGGGCAAATAAGGTCTTGAGCTGTATTAAAAGGGGCATTGGTTCACAGTAGGAGCGGGTGATTCTTCCACTGTATAGAGCACTGGTAAGGCCCCATCTAGAATACACTGTAGTTTTGGTCTCCATCACTCAAACAGGACATTACTGTATTAGAGAGGGTCCAGAGAAGGGCAACTAAGCTGGTAAAAGGTATGGAAAATCTTAGCTATTAGGAAAGACAGGCCAAGTTGGGATTGTTCATGTATATATTAAACATTTTACAAATTTCAGATTTTTTCTCAATAATATTTGTAATCTTAAATTTATATCCCTATTTTTCTTAAATTAATAAAATTATTTACTTTTTTAACTTAAAGGGGAACTTCGGCTTCCAAACCAAAATTTGACAAAGTATGAAATACTGTGGTAAGCGTCTATATAGGCCTAAGAATTTGAGTAAAGGTGAACATGAAGCCCTGAAAACCCTCAGCCGTAATAACAATATAGTAGTGAAAAGTGCAGATAAAGGTGGATCAGTGGTTGTCCTTGATGCCAGTACCTATGAATTAGAAATAACGAGACAATTAAAGGACACCACAACATATAGGGCCTTAGACTCAGACCCAACTAAGGTTTTTCAACATAAGTTGTTGGTCCTTTTATCTTCAGCACATAGTTTGGGTGTGATTAGTCAGAGTGAGTTTGAATATATCCATTGTAAAAATCCAACCATCCCAATATTTCATGTATTGCCTAAAGTGCACAAATCTTTGGAAAATGTTAAGGGGCGCCCGATAGTGGCAAGCATATGTTCCCTCACTGAGAACCTGTCCAAATATATGGATAAGTTGGTCTTTCAATTACCCACATATTTAAGGGATACAACTATGTGTTTAAATAAAATGGCCAATCTAGTATGGAGACCAGGCTACAGGTGGTTTTCCATGGATGTAGTCTCTCTTAACTCCTCAATTGAACATGATATTGGTTTAGAGGCTATACGTTTCTGGCTGACAGCAACTCTAAGTTTCCCACAGACACAGAATGAATTTATCATGGAGGCGATAGATGTTTTGCTTCACTCTAATTACTTTCTGTTCAATGGGCAGTTTTATTTGCAACAAAATGGGCCGCAATGGGGGCATCATTCTCACGCACTTACGCAAATTTGGTAATGGGATGGTGGGAGAGGTTCTTCATTTTTGGAGACCAGAACCCGCATAGACACCAGATTATTTTATAGGTATATCGATGATAGCATAGGCGTGTGGGATGGGGATGAATCCTCGTTTGCTGCTTTTGTGTCGTATTGTAACCAGACACTTAGG
Source organism: Xenopus laevis (assembly GCF_017654675.1). NCBI lineage: Eukaryota > Metazoa > Chordata > Amphibia > Anura > Pipidae > Xenopus > Xenopus laevis. Next base: position 8,110,313 of record NC_054374.1, read on the forward strand.
GGAATTCAATTCACGTATGAAATGAACGAGACTGAGATTCCATTTCTGGATGTTGTCTTTCATAGTCAGGAAGGAGAAATCACTACCAAATTATTCTGCAAGGCGATTACCCACAACAGATTGCTTCATGCACGGAGCAACCATCGAGGGCCGTGCCTGAGGGGCATCCCTGTGGGGCAATATCTTAGGCTGCGTCGTATTTGCTCCTCATGGGATGCCTTTCGTGAACAAGCCATGTTGTTGTGGGATTGTTTTGCGAAGAGGGGTTACAGTGTCCAAGACATCAAAATGGCCTATGAAAAAGCAGTGTTAGCTGGCCGGGGAAACTTTTGCATCCCAAAGCCAAATTTAAACAAATACATAGTAAGACATTGGATCATACAGGACAGTCAGGTGTCCGCTTTTGTACCACTTATAGTCGTGCCTCCCACTCCATTAGGAGGAGTATTAACAAATATTGGGGGGTACTCCTACAAGATCCTGTACTTTGTAATATTCTAGACAAAACGCCATCCTTCTTGTATAAGAAAGGGAATAATTTGGCTTCTCATGTATCAAGAAGTTTATTCTCTTCCAAGGGAAATGGTGACACAAAGGCCTGGCTAAAATATAAGGGTGTTTACAAATGTGGACGGACTAGGTGCAAGACATGTTTATTGATACACGTTTCCAAGGAGTTCCATAGCTCAGTGACAGGTTGTTCCCATGATATTAAACAATATTTCAATTGCATGTCAAAAGGAGTTATTTATTTGGCTACATGTGGATGCGGTGCTCAGTATGTGGGCAAAACCATTAGAATGGCAAGTACCCGCATTTCAGAACATATGTCAGCGATTGATCGAGCAGATTTGAAATCGGCCATTGCCAAACATGTGATTGAAAAACATCAGGGTGTAGAATGTCTGACCTTTCAAATTATAGATAAACCCCCTAGAGATGTGAGGAAGGGGGATCTGGATCGAAAACTTTGGAGGTTGGAGGCCTATTGGATTTATCAATTAAAAATTACTGAATATCATGGGGGCTTAAACAGGGATTGGGAGTTATCTTGTTTTTGCAACTAGTGCATTTTTTATTTCATTAATGTATTAGTTCACCAAGATACTTTTATATAGGATATGGTGGTTTGATATATTGAGTATGGATACAGTTCTTGGTTGCACGTTGTACATTGTATATTGTAAATTTTGTTTATTCTCCCCCTATATTATATGCCAAATAGGAGATTTACATGACAAGTGCGGTACCTTTAAGTATGATAATATATTGTATTTTTTCATCGTGGTTAAGGGCATTAGATCACTTGGTACTTTGGTGCACATTAATTACATGTTGATAAGTTTATCTATACTTTTGTATATATTTTTTCTGTGTTAGTGGCATTCTCCATTTGACCTATAGATTAGCTTCAACCTGGTTAATCGAGTTATAAGACTGATACCAGGTATCACCAATAGGAGTAATTTAAGATACCTTTAGTGGGTTAAATGTTTAAATGTTTTTAATAGGTGGGGCAAATTTGGTTTTATAAACGGTGTTGGGGGTGGGGATTCCCCATGCTTCTGAGGAAGTGGCGAGATGCCACGAAACGCGTCAAGTGTGGGGTTATGACATCCATGTAATGACGGTTTAATGGATATTTAATATACAGAATTTTACTCCTGGACCACCGTGTGCTCCGTACCATTTGTCTTCTATGCTGGGAGAATAAATTAGTCAGACACAAATTTGCGGTGACTTTCAGCATTTTACCGCTGAGTTGCCGAATTAATCCAGAAAACTGTGGTGACTCGCATAAAAATTGACGGACCAGAAGCAAAGCGTTCCAGAAAGGAGCACTCCTGACAATCTGATTTCCTCTGGGTCAAACGTTTCCTGATATTTGCAAGTATTTAGTGCCATTGCCTATGCCTTAACCGGAATCAATGCTTAGAAAGGTCTTCCACAAGCTTCTCATATGCCTCTCATATAACCTACCGGCATTAAAGTTACAGATGAAGCCAGAACGGATTGTACATCTGGCGCGCTGTAACGTTAGTTAATTGCCAGCAAGTGCGATATCTTAAAATGTCCCGTCGCATTTATCGCAGTTACCTGCATGCAGTTCCAGCTATGGCCACTAGAGGGCGCCAAGCGCAAGGTATTTCTTTAGCTGCCGACCGGCTTCAGTGAGTCCCAGTGCAGAACGATCGTGACATGCTCTCAATGTGAGCTACAGAAAGGGGGCTCTTCAGGTGCTCACAAACAGAATAAAAATCATTTGAATAGAAGTGTGATTATGTGCACATTACTAGGAAAGAAGATCTGCAGAGTATAAGTGCTGAGGAAGTAAAAAAATTTTTTTAATAAATTAAAAAAATATATAAATAAATAATCAAAAGTAAGTCCCAATGCCTCTGAGCTTAATTTTCCCCATTACTATGCCCTGATTATTATTTTTTTTTTTAATGTGTGAATTACATCACAGATAAAGTAAAGTCTTAAACATGCACTTATCAGTAGTATTGTGGTGGTGCATTTGGTTAGGTGTTTGCTTTTGCTGCCAAAGGTACTGGGTTCAATACCCATCTATACCCGAAGTCCAACAATTTTCTGTAATTGATATTTAAAATTATACTGTACATTTTACAACATATTAGGCTCAATCATGTATATTAAAGACAATAAGGAATGAAAATTCTAATTAGAGAAATGAATAAAATTAAAGGCAGAAAAGGGAATTGAACTCATATGACTTCATGGCCTCTTACTTTAAATGCAAACACCTAAACCATTTGGCCACCAGTAATTTGGCTAATGTTCAGTAGTCAAAACTATCCCTTATCTGTGATGTACTGAAAAGCAGAAGCTGCAGCATCAACTAAATATCAATATACATATGAAGGGCAAAATTGCCACAATACCTGGAAAAACTTAATCCACACGTAAATGAAGAGAAGCTTAATGTGCTGCTAATACCTGGCCAACTACAGTGTGTATGTGGAAATGCTGCTGCTGACATTTTAAAAATTACTGCTGCTACTCTTGGTGTTTTATTCCTCTATAGGGACAGGTGACTCTGCCTTTTTTTACCAAAAATTCGCAAAACAGTGGGTAAAGCATTGCATTCTTGCAAGTGACTTTTTCCAAACTGCATGACTTTATTTACTGTATATTACAGTTTATGAACATTGTATCATGGCAAAATATTTCACCCATCGTTTTTCTCAACTACTGTTTCATAAAATGTTTAATACACTCCACTGCGTCTGTCAGTAAACAGCAGAGCGTAGGTAGACCAAGTAACATAACTAGAGGGGGGGGTGAGTCCTAGTGCAGCCGGGCCGGGGTTGCCACCTTGCCAGTATTTTACTGGCCTGGCCGGTAAAAATGATGGTTGATCCCAATGGTATTAATAAGGAAAAAAGATAAATATATAGGAAGGCCGGTATTTTTTTCTGGAAAAGATGGCAACCCTATCCCCACCCCCCCTCCGTACGATATTTTCTGCCAGGAAATTAGCGGTGCACGAGCCGCCGGGGGGCCCTGAGGGGGTGATGGCCCTGGCCAGGCCCGGACTGGCAAACTGTGGGTTCTGGCAAAAGCCAGAGGGGCTGCTATAAGATCCCATAGAAAGTCAGTATTTAGTGGGCTGGTGGGGCTGTTTGGGCCTCTATGTGGGCTGATTGGGCCTCTGTGTACCTGAAATGCCAGGGCCTATTTTAATTCTCAGTCCGCACCTGGCCCTGGCCCGATTGCACCCCCTGCTCCCCCGGTAGTTGCACCACTAGGTTGACCAAAAAACATGAAAGCAGTTATTTTCAGGCTGACGTCCACTCTGCTGTATGTTTCTCTACACAAGCACAAGCTGTGCAGATGAAAAGAGCTGGGGCAGGGAGCTCCATTGCTTCTCTTAGCTTGCAAACTGCAAAAAATATGCAGCCAGGAAGCAGCAGAGCTAACGCTCCATGTGCGATCCATAACTGATGAGTGCCCTAGAGGACCACACTGAGAGATTAGTGACAGCCGTGCATACTGATCATGAAACCCTTAAATCTTTTATGCCTTTTCAAAGACTTATAAAATAGGTCCAGAAGAGTCAAAATTCACCTCCAAGGAGTCCCGGAGACTGAGACAGACTTAGAACAAATTTTCACTCAATCTTTACGAAACTCGCAAAAGTACCACTGGAGCCTTCCATCTTACCTGTAAACATATTATTCCCATATTTGCCCCCGCTACACTGAAAAAAGTAGTAGGCTAATGACAGATGTCACCCAGCGGCCTCGAATGGCGATCTATGAGTTCTGCCAAATGCCAGAGGGGCTGCTGTAATTTCCCATAGACAGTTATTATTTACTGGGCTGCTTGGGCCTCTGTGTACTTTAAATGACAGGACCATTGCTGAGACTCCTCACATACTTGTCTGAAACTGTAACGAGATCACTTAGCTCTAAACCATCCCCTACTCCTCTCACAGGTAATCCCAACAATCAGAAAGCCAGCAGCTACTATATGTTTCCCCCTTAACAAATGTTAATTACACTTTACACTTCCTAGCAGGACACTGAGACACAGTGGAGAGGGGGTTGGGCAGGTATTATCAACAGCCCCATTCCTGCTGCTCTGCTTTGTGCCAATGGGAACACACTAAGAGCAAGGGAACACAGACCCCTGATTTGTGGAGAGGCCTTCTAGATTTTCATTTGAATGGTCTCACACTTTCATTACCTGCCACTGAGTTTAGCACATTGAGGCACTCATCAGTTATGGATCGCACATGGAGCGTTAGCTCTGCTGCTTCCTGGCTGCATATTTTTTGCAGTTTGCAAGCTAAGAGAAGCAATGGAGCTCCCTGCCCCAGCTCTTTTCATCTGCACAGCTTGTGCTTGTGTAGAGAAACATACAGCAGAGTGGACGTCAGCCTGAAAATAACTGCTTTCATGTTTTTTGGTCAACCTAGTGGTGCAACTACCGGGGGAGCAGGGGGTGCAATCGGGCCAGGGCCAGGTGCGGACTGAGAATTAAAATAGGCCCTGGCATTTCAGGTACACAGAGGCCCAATCAGCCCACATAGAGGCCCAAACAGCCCCACCAGCCCACTAAATACTGACTTTCTATGGGATCTTATAGCAGCCCCTCTGGCTTTTGCCAGAACCCACAGTTTGCCAGTCCGGGCCTGGCCAGGGCCATCACCCCCTCAGGGCCCCCCGGCGGCTCGTGCACCGCTAATTTCCTGGCAGAAAATATCGTACGGAGGGGGGGTGGGGATAGGGTTGCCATCTTTTCCAGAAAAAAATACCGGCCTTCCTATATATTTATCTTTTTTCCTTATTAATACCATTGGGATCAACCATCATTTTTACCGGCCAGGCCAGTAAAATACTGGCAAGGTGGCAACCCCGGCCCGGCTGCACTAGGACTCACCCCCCTCTAGTTATGTTACTTGGTCTACCTACGCTCTGCTGTTTACTGACAGACGCAGTGGAGTGTATTAAACATTTTATGAAACAGTAGTTGAGAAAAACGATGGGTGAAATATTTTGCCATGATTCAATGTTCATAAACTGTAATATACAGTAAATAAAGTCATGCAGTTTGGAAAAAGTCACTTGCAAGAATGCAATGCTTTACCCACTGTTTTGCGAATTTTCGGTAAAAAAAGGCAGAGTCACCTGTCCCTATAGAGGAATAAAACACCAAGAGTAGCAGCAGTAATTTTTAAAATGTCAGCAGCAGCATTTCCACATACACACTGTAGTTGGCCAGGTATTAGCAGCACATTAAGCTTCTCTTCATTTACGTGTGGATTAAGTTTTTCCAGGTATTGTGGCAATTTTGCCCTTCATATGTATATTGATATTTAGTTGATGCTGCAGCTTCTGCTTTTCAGTACATCACAGATAAGGGATAGTTTTGACTACTGAACATTAGCCAAATTACTGGTGGCCAAATGGTTTAGGTGTTTGCATTTAAAGTAAGAGGTCATGAAGTCATATGAGTTCAATTCCCTTTTCTGCCTTTAATTTTATTCATTTCTCTAATTAGAATTTTCATTCCTTATTTTCTTTAATATACATGATTGAGCCTAATATGTTGTAAAATGTACAGTATAATTTTAAATATCAATTACAGAAAATTGTTGGACTTTGGGTATAGATGGGTATTGAACCCAGTACCTTTGGCAGCAACAGCAAACACCTAACCAAATGCACCACCACAATACTACTGATAAGTGCATGTTTAAGACTTTACTTTATCTGTGATGTAATTCACACATTAAAAAAAAAATAATAATCAGGGCATAGTAATGGGGAAAATTAAGCTCAGGGGTGGATGGAAGAGGCATTGGGACTTACTTTTGATTATTTATTTATATATTTTTTAATTCTTTTTTAATTTATTACTTTTTTTTTTTTACTTCCTCAGCACTTATACTCTGCAGATCTTCTTTCCTAGTAATGTGCACATAATCACACTTCTATTCAAATGATTTTTATTCTGTTTGTGAGCACCTGAAGAGCCCCCTTTCTGTAGCTCACATTGAGAGCATGTCACGATCGTTCTGCACTGGGACTCACTGAAGCCGGTCGGCAGCTAAAGAAATACCTTGCGCTTAGAATGGAAAAGTTGTTCAGGCGCCACCTGGTGTTCATTACTGGAATTGCGCCTCTTTTCATTTTCACTCTAATGATTTCTAAACGTCGGCACAGCGTGTTTCCCTGCACTTAACGCGACCAGCGCGTTTATCTTGATGAGCTACAGCGCGTTAGATGTACAATCCGTTCTGGCTTCATCTGTAGCTCATGATTTTCCACCCACAATCCTGCCAGAGGTTGGGTATTCCTCAGTGCGTACCTGACCCGATGCAGGACTCTAACTAATGTATTGTGCTTTATTGGAAGATTTAAAGTCTTATGTATGCCCACATCTAGCAATCCATAGCAACCAATCAGATTTCAGACAGCTAACCAACACATGCTGATTGGTGCCTTGTCTACTGATCAGTCTATTTAGGCTGTCAGTCCAAGTGATTGAACAGTAGCAACTCCGATGCCTCTTCAGTTCCTCAGCTTTCAGTAGATCGTATGCTGGTCGACATGCTAAATTGGCAAATTCCATTTTCAAATCTGCCTGATCAACAAACCGACCAATATCCAGAATACATTGATATTTGTGGGCATTGTAGTTCCACCCTCCGTACATGTACCAAATATCATATGATTTTAATGTTATGTATTAAGCCAACTGAAAACAATTACCCCCAGCAACTACCAAAAAACCCATGTAAATACCTGTGTTGCCTACTGCGCAGGACATAAGATAATTATTTTCATTAAATCAAACATTGGGAGGCCCATATATCAAAGGTTGGATTTTGAATTCATGGGAGTTTTTTTTTTAATTCTAATATATTCACAATTCGACTGGGAGGTTAGGAAAAAATTTGAATGGGTAGTATTCAATCTAATGGTTTCGTATTCAATTTGTACAAATCAAGTTTTTCTTCTGAAAAAACTTGAATGTCAGGAAGGCTATTAACATCTCCAAATGACTCAATGGACATCTGCCATTGACTTGTACATGAACTCGGCAGGTTTTAGGCGGCGAATATTGGAATTAGGACTGTTTCCATGGTTGAGGATTGATAAATCTCACATTAGAATTTACATTTGAATAGGGGGATTAAAATTCGAATTCAAATTGACTATTCAACCCTTGATAAATCTGTCCCTAAGTAATGGAGAGAGACACAATGCATTGAGCTTTAATTGCTTTATTTAATTCTCAGACAGACAGATAAAAGTTGCAAAGAGGAAAACAATTCACACAAATAAGAATATAAAATTGCAAGAAGCTCATAATTGTCCCAGGCCCTCCAGTCCCTCCAGTCCCTCATACCCATTTATCTCAGTACTTTAAAGAGTTTTCCTCATCTTTCTTGAGATTCGCCCAAAGTAGCTCAAATATCTGCTCAGCTTCTGCCCTTTTTAGTTACCCCTTATGTGTGTAACCAACACACTTCTCTTGTTATATTTTCTCACACTTTGTGAGTTTTTACTCATTCTTTCATGAATTTCTCCCAAAGCAGCTCAAAAAGATCCCTTTTTCATTTGAGTATCAGCAAATATTCATGAAGAAGCTTGTAATTGCCCGGTGCCCTCCAGTCCCTTCTCCTCCAATTCCAGTCACATAATAGATGCACAGATTATAGGCAACACGTTTCATTTTCTTTCTAGAGTGCTTATTGCTTTGTGTTCTCCTTTCTTTAGTTTCCCACCACAATGTGGGTTTTCTTCCTCACTTTCTTGCTCATCTTTCTCTAGTTTCTTCTGAAGCAGTTACAAAAAAACTAGTAAAACATAGAGAGGATCCACACAGTAAAATATTTCCTCACTCAGATGAAGGCAGTCTTCCACCAAATAGACAAAACAAAATGAAGATTTATTGTGTCCTTCGCTTTACGTGTTTCTGTAATCTGAGTAATCTGTGCAAATGGCGTCTTGTTTGTTTTCTCTTCAGAAGTGTAATTCTATCACAATCTCTTCATCACTTTCTATTTCAGTTATATGCATTTCTTCTCCGCTTTTCTTAGTTTTTTCTGAGTATACTTCATTCTCCATTTCCTCACTGATTTCTCTGATTGTATTGTTTATTTCAATATACACAACATGTTTCGAGTCCAAGGACTCTTCATCAGGTGCTTATTACACAGTGCAAAAAACCAAAAGAATAAATACATCCCCAAACCCCATCATGTGATGTCAGCTCCACCCTCTGGCCAGACCATAATATTATCCAATACATCTTAAAGAGTACTGCCATCTTGTGGCCTACTCCAAAAACACACCTTTTTACCACATTAGTGTAAAAGTATACATAGTAATTACATAATTGTCACAATACAGTGTATACATTGTTTCAAAAGGAAGTAGTGGTTTCCTACCCTTTGTAGATATAGAATATCTTTAACTGACGTAAATACAATGTTGCAGTTCAACTCTGCAGAAAAGAGACAAGCTTATAGTAGTAACATAGTCGTATTACAAAAATCATTTAATACTAAAGGCATCGTTCAATCCCCATGGTTCCATTGCATTAAGTCTATCTATCCACTTGGCTTCAGTTTGTAATAGTAACATTTTTCTATCACCACCCCGTTTCGGTATTTTCACCTCCTCAAGTACTTGCCACCTTAGACTGGCACTGTTATGTCTATAGTCATGGAAGTGCTTACCCACTGGGGTGTGAGTTTTAACATCAGTGGGGTTGTAATTCGTAATGGAGCGTTTATGTTCTCCAATTCTAACCCGCACTTTCCTCTTAGTCTGGCCAACGTATATTTTGCCACAGGGGCATTTAAGCCCATATACTACAGACTCTGTATTGCATGTGCTGTAATGTTTAATAGCAATTTTATTTCCTTTTAAGGGATGTCTTACAAAAGGACCCTTTATAATTGCGTTGCAATTACTGCAGTTAAGGCAAGGGAATGTCCCATAGTTTGGTGGACCAAGGAACCTCGTGTCTGATTTTAATTTTAATATATCGGATTTCACTAATTTGTCTGCAATGTTCGTACCTCTTTTATATGAAAAAATGGGTTGGTCCTTACAAATTTCATGTAATGTTCGGTCTCTCCGTAATATAGGCCAATATTTATTTACCACACGTTGTATACTTGTACTTGTTGTTTCTCTGATTTCTTCAATGTTTTTACTTTTTATTTGGCAGATATTCAGCATCATGCCTATTTGCTTGGACATCTCATGAAAGGCACACACAATCCATCCAAATAGTGTCTGGTTTGGTTTCTCTTCAGTGTGTGTTTCTATCATAGTCTCGTCAGCATTTTCCTTTTCAGTTCTCCACTTTTCCTCTTCAATTTTCTCAATGTTTTCTAAGCAATCCTCATACTCATCATTCTCACTGCTTTCTGAGTTGATTTCATCCTTAGTTTCCTCACTGCTTTCTGTGTTTTCCTTCTGCTTTTTTTCAGTTCTCCACTTTTCCTCTTCACTTTTCTCAATGTTTTCTAAGCAATCCTCATACTCATCATTCTCACTGCTTTCTGAGTTGATTTCATCCTTAGTTTCCTCACTGCTTTCTGTGTTTTCCTTCTGCTTTTTTTCCGTTCTCCACTTTTCCTCTTCACTTTTCTCAATGTTTTCTAAGCAATCCTCATACTCATCATTCTCACTGCTTTCCGAGTTGACTTTATCCTTAGTTTCCTCACTGCTTTCTATGTTTTCCATCTGCTTTTTTTCCTCCTCAGTGTGTGTTTCTACCACAGTCAATTCAGTATTTTGCACCCCTTTTCTTTTCGCTTCAGTTTTTTTCACCGTCTCTTCGGTGTTTTCTTTTCTGGTTTTCTCAAATCTTTCAGTATTCCCTACGTTTTTACTTTTCTCAACAACTTTATACTCAGTAGTCTCAGTGTTTTCTGATTTTTCCGCATCCTGAGTTTTCTCATTCGATTTCGTTGTTATTTCTTTTGTCTTTCTCTTTTTGTTAAGGGAACATGTTCTTATGCTACGTTTCTGCATTTGCAGCAGTGGCTTTTTCCAGTTTGCGCGAGTAAACACATTCTTAGCAAATGTGGCCCTTTTTCCCCTACTTTCTAATTCCCTATTTTCTTTATACTCAGTAGTCTGAGTTTTCTCACTAGTTTTTGTTGTTATTTGTATTATCTCTCTCTTTTTGTCAAAAAAACATGTTCTTTTTCTCAGTTTCTGCTTTTGCAGCAGTGGCTTTCCACAGTCTGCACATGTTAACTCATTCTTAGTAAATGTGGCTCTTTGTTCCCTATTGTATATGGTTTTAATTTTTCCACACACTTCTCTTACCATTTTTATCTTTGATAAACAGTTCGTTATCTTGCGAAACATGATGTAAAATGTGTTCTCAAAAATCTAAAAAAGTTTTTCTGTTTACAAGTAAACAGTTCTCTGGTTGACTAATCAAATATGGTTTTGGTTGGTTTGTTTGCTCTATATATATAGGTACAGACTACAAGTCATCTACCATTCATGTCACATGATCAGGTGTTGAGCTTTGTGACCTTATAAGGGCATTTTCTAACAGACTTCATGAAGAATTAATGAGATCATGTGACCTCCCCATTCATGTCACATGATCAGCTGTTCAACTTTGTGACCTCATAAAGAATAAGAATGAGATCGGGGTTACTACAGGTCATCTACCATTCTTGTCACATGATCAGCTTTGTGACCTCATAAAGTATAAATGAGATTGGGGTTACTACAGGTCATCTACCATTCTTGTGTCAGCTTTGTGACCTCATGAAGAATTAATGAGATCATGTGACCTCCCCATTCATGTCACATGATTAGCAGTTCAGCTTTGTGACTTCACGAAGAATTAATGAGATCATGTGACCTCCCCATTTATGTCACATGATCAGGTTTTCATTTTTTTTACATTTTTGTTTCATGTTTTTCCTGTTTCACATTGTTTTACCTTCTGCGATATATTTGGTTTGTTTTATGGTTTCATGTTTTGTGCCATATGTTAAAGGGATTGTTTACATCACATTAACTTTTAGTATGATGTATAGAGTGATATTCTGAGATTATTTGCAGTTGGTTTTCATTTTTTATTATTTGTGGCTTTTGAGGTATTTAGCATTTGATTCAGCAGCTCTCCAGTTTGCAATTTCAGCCATCTGGTTGCTAGGGTCCAAATGTCCCTAGCAACCATGCATTTATTTGAATAAGAGACTGGAATATGAATAGGAGAGGCCGAATAGAAAGATAAGTAATGAAAAGTAGCAACAACAATACAATTGTAGCCTTACAGGGCATTTGTTTTAAAGACAGGGTCAATGACCCCTATTTAAAAGCTAGAATGATTCAGAAGAAAGAGGCAAATAAATAAAAAGCTATATAAAATAAATAATGAAGACCAATTGAAAAGTTGCTTAGAATTAGCCATTCTATAACATACTGAAAATTAACTTAAACGTGAACCACCCCTTTAAGTTTTATTTCATGTTTTGCAATGTATTTCATGTCTTGTTTTATATTTCCTGTTATGTTTCATGTTTTGGTTCATATTTTGCTTTATATTTTATGATTTCTTTCATCTGTTGTTTTTATTTGACACATTGTAGGGAATTTACAAAAGTGATAATGCTGAGACAAAATAGAACTGGAGATAGAATTGTTGGATTTCCTTCCATATTCACAAACCTTTATCTACCCTTCTATGAATTTGAACAGATTTTGGGGCATGTTTACTAACATTGGAGATAAATATCTGGAGAGATTTCTGGAGATGTTGCCCATAGCAACCAATCAGATCTTTGCTTTTGTTTTCTAACTTGGCTGTGGCTGTTTAAATCTAATTGCTGATTGGTTGCCATGGGCAACATCTCCAGAAATTTCTCCAGATATTTATCTCCAATGTTAGTAAACATGCCCCATTGCCTTTTGTCATCAGATGACTCTCAACTCTACATTTGCCTCATACTAATGATTCTGCCTTTTAGAGAAGGGAATTCCTGCCACTTAAAAAGGCCAATAAGGCAGAACACACAATTAATGACATATCCATTCCCAGTATTTATCTGACTAAGGAACATTTGCAGTAACACAAGATCCCAGTTTAGTTCCAATGTGCACGTGCTCACTGATCAGCAAGACGGATGCTGGAGATGGAAGTGACACAGCTAAGTGTGGGGTCAACACTGCTGGGCAGCTCTGTAGTTCTAGGGATGATGCGGGTGGGCTGTGTCCTGGTACAAAAACTACAATTTGCCAGGATGGCTTTATTTTACCTTTTAATAAAAAAAAACTATTCCTAATACATAAACATGCCTTAAATAACTTTTACACAAGGTGCAATATTCAGAATATTTAACCACAATCAAAACAAGATAGGTCCTCATTAAATCAATAAGACTGTGATCAATAAGCTGGAAATCAGGAAGCCTAAGAGGCAAATTTACTAAAAAGGCAAAGTGACAAACACCAATTCACCAGCGTGACGTCATTTCGCTACTTCACCGATTTACTAACAGTCGTTGGCGTAACTTCGCTAGCGAAGGAGATGGACTTCGCTCCCTAACGCCTGGTGAATTTTTGCGAATGGACGTAACTATGCAAATTCACTAAGATGTGGATTTTACTGAATGTTACCTCTTGGGCCAGACTTGCCTTCACCACCGCAGACCAGGCGAAGTGCAATAGAGTAGATAGGACTAACTCAAAAAATAGTTGAAAAAGTCCCAAAAAACGCTAGCGTCTTTTCCATTTTCAGGGTGATAGGTTGAAAAATAGCGTAAACTATTGACTTCTATAGGACCACGATTACTTTTGCTTGGCATATTTTTGCATCAGAGGATTCAGTGTTTTTTAAACTTAATCAGGCTTAGATTTTTAGAGCTTTTAAGAAATATAGAAAAACAACACATTTTAGATATTTGTTTATAAGATTATAATAATTTGATAGGGTACGGGTATATTTCTCCAACCTCCTAAACCTTTTCAATCATTTCATAAATTATTTATTTTTAATATTTAAGCTTTGCTTTACCTCTGCTCAGTTCGGGTCTTGCATTTGAAAATAGCAGCTGAATTAGGCCCATGAAAAAAATAAAAGTTTCTTTAGATAGGGGCTGATTCACTAAGGGTCGAATATCGAGGGTTAATTAACCCTCGATATTCGACTGGGAATTGAAATCCTTCGACTTCGAATATCGAAGTCGAAGAATTTAGCGCAGATAGTATGATCGAACGATCGAAGGATTATTCCTTCGATCAAACGATAAAATCCTTCGAATCGAACGATTTAAATCCAACGATCGAAGGAATATCCTTCGATCAAAAAAAGTTAGGCAAGCCTATGGGGACCTTCCCCATAGGCTAACATTGACTTCGGTAACTTTTAGATGGCGAACAAGGGGGTCAAAGTTTTTTTTAAAGAGACAGTACTTCGACTATCGAATGATCGAATAGCCGAACGATTTTTTAATGTTCGAATCGAAGTTGAAGTCCAATTCGATGGTCGAAGCATCCAAAAATTTACTTAGAAATTCGAACTTTTTGAAGTTCGAATACTCACCCGAGGCTTAGTAAATCTGCCCCTAAATGTCATTGCTGTGTTTTAGAGCTTTATGGATAATGTCTTTGCAGAAAATAGATGTCATACCTGAATGGACTGTGCCTGTTCACCTTATATAAGTCTTACAAACTCTCTTACCCTCTCTCTTATTTAATTCTTCCAATATTTCTAATTATCTTTAACCTTTGTACACCCCAATGTTGGCTCTTGGCAAATTCAGAATTTTATCTCACTTTTATGTCACTTTTCTTGTCTTTGCCTGTCGTTCAGAAGGGCACACACAAGGGGACTTGTATCCGAGGAACTGTTTGCTTTTCTTGTCAGCTTTTATATATTTTCCGTGAGTCATCAATGAAGCCAAGAAAGGGAAGATCATTGAATTCAACACATTAGTCTGTATAGAACTCCTTTTAAATATGTTAATATATATATATATATATACAGTGTACCTAGTGTAGTAGTAACGCACTCCCAAACAAAAAACAATAGCCCAGGTGCATCCAGTGTATCCACACAATAAAAATTGCAGCACTCATGGGACTTATGGTGGTTATCAACATTTTGGTCCCAGCAGGAGGACCTTTCTTGAGACATTGCTAATGAATGCACTTGCATTCATGTTCCAAACATATGTGATGTGCTATGGAGATGAACGCAGAGGGGAAAAAAGCTGAATTATTTTCCAAGGTGCTCTGCATGTAGGAATAAACACTTTATTCCAGTGTCGGGTCAAGTCTATGTTGCCCCCTCCTCATGTGCATGCATGAAAAAGCTCGCGTGTGCATGCGCGGACAAGTGCATGAGAAAATGAACCGAAAAGATACAGGACTTGTTGCCACAGGAGGGGGACACAAGGGTCCAAATTAGCGGAAACAGCTGAAAAGATATGTGCTTGACGCCCCTCCACCCTTGTGCTCTAGGCACGTGCCTCTTTTGCCTACCCCTAGTTCCAGCCCTGCTTTGTTCTCTTGCCCTCATCATAGCAAAATACCCTGGTACCACAATATCACACAGTGTAAGGATACAAATACTGCACGAGGTCTGTAGGTACTAATCCAACAAAATCCAAACCCGCACGCCCTGGCCTTCAAAATACTATAAGCCCGGTGCTCAATGATGAACTGCAAGGGCTTGACCCTGCTTGTATTTGCCACGTGTGCCAGTGAAATTTTTTTTCCCTGTGGCTACTAAGCCAATAGGCATCTCAGTGATGCGCCTTTTGTTCGCTCAGTTATGGACTGCTAAAACCCCAATTAAATAAAATAATAGCAATAGCAAATATCTTTTTCCCCAAGATAAAACTCTGATCACCTGTGTTATTGAGCTTCTGTTTGCCCCAAGATGAGTGGAACGCCTATGGAATATAAAAAAGATATGTGTAAAATATATATATATATTTATTATACATTTGTTGGTAGAACAAATATTACACAAATGTGTCCTTGTTAGCCAAACTTGACCTTTAATGATTGGATGTGGTAACACTTCCCAGTGACACAGATCAAAATGCACACAGCAAATAACCTAGAGGACCATATCCCTAAGCTCCAAGCGAGGATCCCAAGCTTTCTTGTACAATATCTCATGCCAGTTCCATCGAGTGATTCCAAATATCATTTCTGCGCCGTTAAATGAATTCTACAGCTGTTCTACTGCGTTATAAGCATCGCTCACTAACTGGTATTGTCAGATAGAGTCTGCTTGCTTCATGCAGAACAGCTGTTTAATGTGGCAGGTTTCTGTTTAAATTTTTCGTTTCTTCTGTGTTAAAAACGTTATTACATATAAAGCCGTAAAAACAGTTGCTATGAAATAAAATGGAGCCCAGTTGTGATTGGACTTTACGCTGTTGTAGGTCTGCTGACTAAAGTTTCATTATAATACAAATGTAAAGTGATACATAAGATATTGTTTTCCCTTGTTATCAGAAAGTGACAAAAATACAGGATATAATTTACCCTCTATGTAAAAGATTAGGATATTAGTAATGACAGTTTATGGAATACATACACATTATGGAACTTTGGGGTGACATACTGTAGTATATTTATACAGGCGTGGGACCTGTTATCCAGAATGCTCGGGACCTGTTATCCAGAATGCTCGGGACCTGGAGCTTTCTGGATAATGGATCTTTCCACAATGTGGATCTTTAATCCTTAAGTTTACTAGAAAATCATTAAATAAATCCAACAGGCTGATTCTGCTTCCAATAAGGATTAATTATATCTTAGTTGGGATCAAGTACAAGGTACTGTTGTATTATTACAGAGAAAAAAGGAAATAAATTTGAAAAATGTGGATAATTTCAATAAAATGGAGTCTATGGGAGACGGCCTTTCCCTAGTTCGGAGCTTTCTGGATAATGGGTTTCCGGATAATGGATCCCATACCTGTAAAAAATCTAAATAGTAATGTGATGAATGCGACACCACTAAACAACAGTTATAGCTGATGTCTTCTGATAAATTTGGCCCAATGCATGTGAATGTTATCAGGATCTTAGAGGCCGATTCACCAAGGGTCGAATATCGAGGGTTAATTAACCCTCGATATTCGACTGGGAATTAAAATCCTTTGACTTCGAATATCGAAGTCGAAGGATTTAGCGCAGATAGTTTCGATCAAACGATCGAAGGATAATTCCTTCAATCGAACGATTAAATCCTTCGAATCGAACGATTCGAAGGATTTAAATCCAATGATCGAAGGAATATCCTTAGAATATCCTTCGATATTTTGAATATCCTTCGATCAAAAAAAGTTAGCCAAGCCTATGGGGACCTTTCCCATAGGCTAACATTGACTTCGGTAGCTTTTAGATGGCGAACTAGGGGGTCGTAGTTTTTTTTAAAGAGACAGTACTTCGACTATCGAATGGTCGAATAGTCGAACGATTTTTACTTCGAATCTTTCGATTCAAAGTCGTAGTCGAAGGTCGAAGTAGCCCATTCGATGGTCGAAGTAGCCCAAAAAAAACTTCGAAATTCGAAGTTTTTTACCTTCAAATCCTTCACTCGAAGTTAGTGGATCGGCCCCTTAGAGTGTAAGCTCCAGTGGGGAAGGGACTGATCTAAAATATCTGTATATCGCTGTGTAAATGTATTAGCGATGTATAAATAACAGAACATAAATGAAACTGTATATAGGGAAACTTTTGTATCTGGGACAAACCAACAAAGAAAACAACAACACTAATAGGTAGGGATGCACTAAATTTAGGATTCGGTTCAGGATTCGGTTCGGTTCGGGATTTGGCCAAGATTCTGCCTTTTTGTAAGGATTTGGACAAATCCGAGTGCCTGGCAAAACCAAATCCAATTTTGGGAATTCAGCCAAAATCCTAAAATAGTGGATTCTGTGCATCACTACTAATAGGTAATTTTCATAAACTACACTAGTTTGTCATTAATTATGGTCTCAGATTAAGTAAATAACCCTGTTCACATCCCTATTATAACCCTTAATATAATGAAAGATATAGCTTCATATACACATGCAAGTGATCATGCAAAGCTCAGGATCAAGTGAAAACTTGTGCTCATTTAACCACAATTCACAAGGGTACTTGCACCTTGGAAAGACTGCAGAGAGTGGTGAATGGACCATTTTCTAATTGGACCACTGTTGCCGCAGGGCTCTGTCCTTGGTCCTTTGCTTTTTAACATACTGTACTTATTAGTGACCTTGAGGCTGACATTAAAAGCACTGTCTTAATTTCTGCTGATAATTGTGGAAAAATACATCTCCAAGTACATGTTCATTAAGAATATTTTGGTCTTCAGAAACACTGGTTAGCAAAGTCAATTAATGATTTTATTGAAAATACTGACTTAATGAGCATTGATCTCATTACTCAAAAACGTTGGTCTTCTGGTAATAAGCACAAACATCCTCTTAAAAAAAGCGGCAGAAAAGTGATCGGGTTATTTACAAACAGCAATCACTCCTTCCCAACTCTCACATTCCATCAATTATATGGAGAGTACAACACTTTAAATTGGTCCACTTGGGCTATGGAAAATTGTATAAAAGCACATCGAGCGTGGGCTCCCAGCCCTTCTGTCCGAAATGTAAACAACAAACAGTAGACTTATTTCACTACTTTTGGAGTTGTCCTAATGTATACAGGGTATGGTTAACCTTGGAGAAGTTTTTCAGTCTCAAATTTAAGCTCCATATTAAATTAAGGCCAAAATTTGCACTACTACATTTGGATTCTCCAGGACTCCATCCGAAGGGGTGACCCAAACCCCTAAGTGATTAATTGCTCAGTCTAATTTTATTGTTTACAGCCGCTACTAAGAAATTATTATTCTTAAATTGGCTGAATCCTTTCATTCTTTAACAGATTTACAGGTCCCTTTTAAATCAACTCTGCTATATTTATATAGGTGTGGGACCTGTTATCCAGAATGCTCGGGACCTGGGGCTTTCTGGATAATGGATCTTTCCACAATTTGGATCTTTATTCCTTAAGTCTACTAGAAAATCATTAAATAGATCCAACAGGCTGATCCTGCTTCCAATAAGGATTAATTATATCTTAGTTGGGATCAAGTACAAGGTATTGTTGTATTATTACAGAGAAAAAAGGAAATAAATTTGAAAAATGTGGATAATTTCAATAAAATGGAGTCTATGGGAGATGGCCTTTCCCTAGATCTGAGCTTTCTGGATAATGGGTTTCCGGATAATGGATCCCATACCTGTAAAAAATTTAAATAGTAATGTGATGAATGTGACACAACACAACAGTTATAGCTGATGTCTTCTGATAAATTTGGCCCAATGCATGTGAATGTAATCAGGACCTTAGAGGCCGATTCACCAAGGGTCGAATATCGAGGGTTAATTAACCCTCGATATTCGACTGGGAATTAAAATCCTTCGACTTCGAATATCGAAGTCGAAGGATTTAGCGCAGATAGTTCGATCGAACGATAATTCCTTCGATCGAACGATTAAATCCTTCAAATCGAACGATTCAAAGGATTTAAATCCAACGATCGAAGGAATATCCTTCGAATATCCTTCGTTATTTTGAGTATCCTTCGATCTAAAAAAAATTAGCCAAGCCTATGGGGACCTTCCCCATAGGCTAACATTGACTTCGGTAGCTTTTAGATGGCGAACTAGGGGGTCGTAGTTTTTTTTAAAGAGACAGTACTTCGACTATCGAATGGTCGAATAGTCGAACGATTTTTACTTCGAATCCTTCGATTCGAAGTCGTAGTCGAAGGTCGAAGTAGCCCATTCGATGGTCGAAGTAGCCCAAAAAAAACTTCGAAATTCGAAGTTTTTTACCTTCAAATCCTTCACTCGAAGTTAGTGGATCGGCCCCTTAGAGTGTAAGCTCCAGTGGGGAAGGGACTGATCTAAAATATCTGTATATCGCTGTGTAAATGTATTAGCGATGTATAAATAACAGAACATAAATGAAACTGTATATAGGGAAACTTGTGTATCTGGGACAAACCAACAAAAAAAACAACAACACTAATAGGTAGGGATGCACTAAATTTAGGATTCGGTTCAGGATTCGGTTCGGTTCGGGATTTGGCCAAGATTCTGCCTTTTTGTAAGGATTTGGACAAATCCGAGTGCCTGGCAAAACCAAATCCAATTTTGGGAATTCAACCAAAATCCTAAAATAGTGGATTCTGTGCATCACTACTAATAGGTAATTTTCATAAACTACAAGTTTGTCATTAATTATGGTCTCAGATTAAGTAAATAACCCTGTTCACATCCCTATTATAACCCTTAATATAATGAAAGATATAGCTTCATATACACATGCAAGTGATCATGCAAAGCTCAGGATCAAGTGAAAACTTGTGCTCATTTAACCACAATTCACAAGGGTACTTGCACCTTGGAAAGACTGCAGAGAGTGGTGAATGGACCATTTTCTAATTGGACCACTGTTGCCGCAGGGCTCTGTCCTTGGTCCTTTGCTTTTTAACATACTGTACTTATTAGTGACCTTGAGGCTGACATTAAAAGCACTGTCTTAATTTCTGCTGATAATTGTGGAAAAATACATCTCCAAGTACATGTTCATTAAGAATATTTTGGTCTTCAGAAACACTGGTTAGCAAAGTCAATTAATGATTTTATTGAAAATACTGACTTAATGAGCATTGATCTCATTACTCAAAAACGTTGGTCTTCTGGTAATAAGCACAAACATCCTCTTAAAAAAAGCGGCAGAAAAGTGGTCGGGTTATTTACAATCAGCAATCACTCCTTTCCACCTCTCACATTCCATTAGTAATTATAAACTGGAATATATTTATATAATACAGCACTTTAAATTGGTCCACTTGGGCTATGGAAAATTGTATAAAAGGACATCGAGCGTGGGCTCCCAGCCCTTCTGTCCGAAATGTAAACAACAAACAGTAGACTTATTTCACTACTTTTGGAGTTGTCCTAATGTATACAGGGTATGGTTAACCTTGGAGAAGTTTTTCCGTCTCAAATTTAAGCTCCATATTAAATTAAGGCCAAAATTTGCACTACTACATTTGGATTCTCCAGGACTCCATCCGAAGGGGTGACCCAAACCCCTAAGTGATTAATTGCTCAGTCTAATTTTATTGTTTACAGCCGCTACTAAGAAATTATTATTCTTAAATTGGCTGAATCCTTTCGTTCTTTAACAGATTTGCAGGTCAGTTTTAAATCAACTCTGCTGACAAGAAGCAATAAGGATTTAAAGGAACAGTAACATCAAAAAATTTAAGTGTTTTAAAGTAATGAAAATATCATGTAGTGTTGCCCTGCACTGGTAAAACTGATCTGTTTGCTTCAGAAACACTACTATAGTTCGTATAAACAAGCTGCTGTGTAGCAATGGCAGAAATTGAAAAACGACTATATGGCACAGGTTAACTAATGGATAACAGATAACACCATTAGACAGACAGAGCTTATTTGCTATCTGCTGTGTAACTTGAGCCTTTTCTCCTTGGAATGGCTGCCCCCATTGCTACACAGAATCTTATTTATATAAACAATAGTAGTGTTTCTAAAGCAAACACACCAGTTTTATCAATGCAGAGCAACACTGCATTATATTTTCATTACTTTAAAACACTTTTATTTTTTGACGTTACTGTTCCTTTAATCAGCAGAACCCCATCTAAAGATTTACTGAAACATGGTCAATATTCTGAAACCAAATTGATTCTAGCTTCAAACCCCATATTCTAGGCTTGTCACAATTATAATTTTCTTATAGTCGGATGTGTCCATAAAACATAGTTTTCATTCCTTGTTGTATGATTGTAACAGTTACGAATCTTGCAAAAATTCACTGAGTCTGATTTGGTAGTTAGGTTGTTGGTTTTGGTTTAATTTACTCATTTGTAATCTAGTAAATTGTTTAGGTGGCATCACCAATTAAAAACTAGATTTTATTTTCCTTTCTGTGCATTTAGCCACAACAAGTTGTATATTTATAAACTAAATGATAGTGTGCAGGGAGCCTCCTTAATTATTAAGAATACATTGGGGGATTTTTGTGGATAACAAGCTGTGTAACTCTAGGCAGTGTTTATCAGTGGCTACCAAAGCAACTAGTATTGTCTTGCATATAAAAGTGGCATTAACTTGAGGTAGCAAAACATCATTTTAAAGGAGGGCATGAAGGTAAAAAAAAAATCCAAAAAAAACACTGATATAGTGGACTATACAATATTGTTTCTGAGATAGTTGCTAGGCATTATGTTTATTAGATGTAGAACTGAACTTGTCATTGGAAGTATCTTTAAGTTGCTTCATCATTTTGATTTGGCATAAAGTATTTAAAAAGTTGGAATGAGAAGCAATAATAGTTGCCTCTTAATATATTTTGGAATGTAACCAAACTGGATTTTTTTTTCTTCTGTTAATTGCTTTTGCAATTTATTGCAATGAATATTCATAAACCCATAACTAGTCAATAATAAACTTGCAATGTATTATGCATGTGGCCATGAAGTCTGGGCTTGATGCTAAAAGCTATTACATTTTTATTTGTTATTTCATCCACAGCAGCTGAAGATAGAGAGCTGCTTTTTGGGTCATAAAACACACGCACCCATTATACATGTAAAAGGCAGGCCCGGATTTGTGGCGAGGCCACAAAAGCCAGAGCCTAGGGCACCAGCCGCATTATAGGGAGCGCCCCAGAGATCCAGCGCATGCATGCACACATGTTAATTTTTCTCTCAAAGCCAATTTCTGATTGAACTGTATATCCCATTTATTGGGTTGTAGGAAATCCTCATAATGTTATTGTTTTTTAAGATATGCAATAAGTGAACACATCTAAACACGATGCACTTGTATCCATACACATTACTCTATATTAGGGATTACACCGAAACTGATAAAGCATATGCAAGTATTCTCCAATGTTTTATGGTGAAAAAGTGGAGAAACTTTTATGGAGTCCTTGGAACCCTGGATCTACAATGATAGCGTTTGAGGTTACAAAGGCTTTACAACATCTGCCAATTTTACTAAGAAATTCTTACAATGGTTGCAAGAATATCTAGGGCAGAAAATGAGTGTTCAATCCTAAAATCATCATAACTGGTGTGGTAGAGTGACTAGGAAAAGGAGGAAAAAGGTCACTCTAGCCTTTAATTTCGCCCCAGGGACTGAGATAGGCTCCAGGAAGGGAGTTATGAAACAGAGAATCAGCGCTCTGTTTAAAGACTTTAGTAGTCAGGGACTCCATTCCATAGAGCCAGTCCAGAGATTGGAGTTCACCTTCCACAGGAAAGCTGTCCTGTGGAAAGACTATTTAAAGTTAATTGGAATAGGAGAGTGTGTCTCTCAACAGGGCACAGCAGGTAGGAGACCTGGCTGTGTGAAGAACTCCCAGAGGAGCTGGGAGTGCCGCCTGATCCTGCCAGAAGCAGAGGGAGTCCGTGGCTGTGTCTAAGAGCCAGAGTTGTTGTCTGTGTGGGACATTGAAGAAAAGCCAGGAGGCTAAAGGTTCACTCCAAGACTGTGAGTACAGGGGTGAGCCACAACAATTGTTTTGTTTGCTGGTAGTCCACAAGGGGCCCAGCCTAGTCAGGGACTGCTTCAAGGTGTGAAGGTAGTGCCCAATGGGCTAGGTTTTTATTTTATTATTTGTTTGAATGATAAAATGGTCACCCCTGTGTCTGTGGACAATACTGTGTTTGTGTAAAGTTGGAAAATAAATCTCTGTTTTCCTTGAAGAAGCTGTGTGTCCCTGTCTTTCTGCTCCTTTCTCCTATGCTGCCTGCTCACCATTGACTAATCCCCCTAAAAGTTACGTGGTCAAGCCGCCAGCTTGTCACACTGGATAACTAACACTGGGCTTCAAGTAAAAGACATTAAGTAAATAGTCTACAAAAGTGTCATGTTCAACAGATCCCTGCAAACACACTGCTTTGGGCAGATGCAATAATCAGCTGGCTAAAGCTGGCCATAGACGCAAAGATCCGATCGTACGAATCATCGTACGATCGGACTTTCCCATCTCCCGACCCTCCACTAACCATTCAGATCAAAGTCTTACCATTCCGATCAAATAAGAACAGATCATCCAATGTTCTGCCCCTGACAGCAATCGTACGATACTTATGTCTGACAACACTAGTGACAGTCTCCCTCTGAAAATCGTACGATCGGCAATACACGCAGAGATATTATTGGCAGGCGACAGAAATTTTCTAACCTGTCCGATCGACCAAACGACCGATCTCCGACGGACGAAAAATGCCGGGACTCTCCACACACGCTCGTTGCGTCTATGGCCAGCTTAAAGTAATGGCACTGACCAAGCCACATGCCAGTGATTAATGCAATAACAAAAATACGATGTAATGCGCTCTGGGAGACCGGTGTGCATTCCTACCTTTAGACGTGCCAGTCCCAGGGTTCCTCGGGCTCCTCGTAAGAAACGCGCATGCGTGTCTATGCGCATGGACATTAATGATGCGATGTAATGTCGACGGACGCGCTGACATCAAGCAAGGCGCAAATTTGAAATTTAAAGGCGAACTGTAATGGGCTCCGGGAGACTGGCGCGCATTCCTACCTTTAGATGCGCCGGTCCCTGGGTTCCTCGGGCTCCTAGTAAGAAACGAGCATGCGCATCTAAAGGTAGGAATGTGCGCCAGTCTCCCGGAGCGCATTACAGACGCCAATACCTTTGGATGCTGCAAACGGCGGTGATCCCAAATTTATTCCATGGTGCTATCAGATACTATAAAGTCATTTACTCAGGGCTCCTAGAATCATAGAAGTAGGGCCGGATTTCTATTATCGACGGTCCCACGCCAAAAGCAAACCATCTGCTCCCCCCGCCCCAGGTGTATATGTGCGCATGCGCACCCACTTTACACGCACGCTTTCCCTGTCACTTTCGGAACCGAGGACTGCTCGCGCAGGCAAGTAAATGTGCAGTTTCTATTGCGCGCAGGAAAATTAGGAAAATGATGCAGCTGGACGCCATGCTGCCCCTGGAATCGCCCTTGGCCCGGGCCTTTGTGGCCTCACCACAAATCTGGGCCTACCTAGAAGTCAAAATTCTAGTGTGACTGAGGCAATATGTTGATGATTAGAAATATGAGACCACCACTGTAGAAGATAGACAGATAACGAGACTGACTCATTAACAGTGTCATTCCATACATTTATAGTTTGTATAAAGATTCCTTGTTATTTTCTGTTCAGTTATAAGAACGCATTTGACAGCCTGTGCTTTTGCTTTACTGTTCTTTATACCAGCGTCACTGATGTCAGTAAATGCTGCTCCCATAGAGATAAAACTATAGCAATGTCTTTCATAGACTTAGTCATAAAACTGTGCTATAGACTCAGTTACTGTATAACTATAAATTGCTGTGATTCTATTTTTATGTATCATTGCAAAACAATAGGGCACAGTTCAGTTGGGTCAAGTGTAACCTGCCTTGTCACACCAGGTCCCCACACTCACTCAGTATATAGACACACAGGAAGATACACAAAAGGACTTGAGTAGAGATGTTCTGGGTTTTCCTAAACTCTTTATTAAAGGAGAAGGAAAGCTCCAAGACAGTTTATTGCCAATAGATTAGCCACAATAGTGCAAGCTAGAACGCTATATTTATTCTGCAGAATGCTTTACCATACCTGAGTAAACAGCTCTAGACACTGTCTCTGTTTGTTTAGGATAGAAGCTGCCATATAAGTTTGGTGTGACATCACTTCCTGCCGAGTCTCTCCCTGCTCACTAACAGCTCTGAGCTCAGATTACAACAGGGATGGGAGGAGGGAGGGGGAGAGGAGCAAACTGAGCATGCTCAAGCCCTAGCCCTGGAGGTTTAAGCTGAAAACAGGAAGTCTGATACAGAAGCCCATGAGTACACAATAGAAGGAAAGAAATGTTGTGTTTCTTTTGACAGAGGACTCAGAGCAGCATTAGAAAAGGTTTACTGGTGTATTTATATAGACCTTTCTCATAATGCTTACTTAATTTTAGCCTTTCCTTCTCCTTTAAGGTGGAGTGCACATGGCTGGAGCCCTGAAAAACAAAAGGGAAACACACGGTCATGTACACAGCAAGGCCAAAGCCCACCTACATTACAACAGACAGTCATTACTAGATATTTCCAGAAACATATTGTTGGGTTTCTATAGAGTATACAGTTAGGGTTGCCACCTTTTCACTTGGTGGAGACTGGGCAGGGCCGAGACGTGGAGGGATGAGCTGTGACCAGGCGGGGCGGAGCTATGACACAGCAGTGAAGGACGTTGTCAGGAAAAAGAAAGAGGCTGCTCTGGTGCTCTTCTGGTGAGAAAAAAAATTAGAAACCTTTCTCAAACCAGAAAATCATCAGACCAGGCCTCTTTCTTCCTCTTAATAAACTCCTTGACTACTTGGTGGTCAGACTGGTCAGAAAATGACCAGCAGGTGGCACTGGTGCAATAAAATCAATTGGTGTTAACAGAACATGTAACCTTTAATATTTTGAAATTAAAAAGAAAAAAAAATAATGAATGCACACTGTAAAAGTACTTTTAATAGCTTCCTCATCAATTTTACATTCACTTATTTTTAAGGTTTACTTATCCTTTAAGTTGGAAAACCCTTTACAGCTTTCGGCTAGAAAATGGTCCGAGTTTTTGAATTTTACTATTACATCGGGGCAGCTTATTAAATCTCTAAAGAATTATAACAACAGGCGAGGAGCTGAAAATTGGAGACTGCAACATTTTAAGTTAATTCATACAGGCTTCAGTTGCTGTTACAAAAGAGCCGAGGACTCTAAGAACATTTCTTTCTGCCCAAAATGTAGACACGCTTCTGGTCATGTCCTTTAATATCTCAATTATGGGGGAAATTAGAATCATTTCTCTCTCTCAATTTAGAAAGAGAAATCACGATGTGCTCTATTTTTGCTGTACTAGATTTAATAGATGGTGACATAGGCTTCATTAATCTAGGCTTACAAAAAGATAAGGAATTACTAAATTTATTAAATCTTTTCATTAATGCCACGAGAAAACGTATTTCTATTTACTGGTTTAGGATAGTTCCTACTTTAAAAGAAGTTCTGTCCTCGATGAGCCAATTGTTTTTGCAGGAAGCTTTACGATTTGACAAACAAACAAACCCTCCCATTCTTTTTATTGTCTCTGGTTTAAATATTCCGATTTATTTGATGGGTCGAAGAAGAGGTTACTGCTCAATTTAGGGTTTATTTAACATCTAAACAAATATGTTAAAATGTTTAACTTAAAACAATTCCAGGAGTATTTTCTTTTCATTTCCATCTAAGGGCCGGTATTGTTTTATTCTATTCATTAATTAATTTGTGTTGTTTCTAAATTTGGAATTTGAAATTCATGCTGTAACTTTGAAGTCATTTGTTGTTTGCTTTTAAAGATGTAAAATCTGTCATATGGAACCTTTACACTTGTATCTTACTATCTCGTACTATCTCAACCAATAAACATGTTGAAATGAAAATAAAGTTTTATTATTTCCCTATGGAGATCTAGTAAATCAAGGGACAAAGTTCACTGCAGGGAAACAATTCTGTGCAATCATTCTGGATAACAGATCCCATACCTGTAGTGCCTTAAAGCAGCCTATTCCTCATGACATGCTGTAATTCCCCCTCACACATATTCTATATCCCCTGTATGGAACGCATATTAGGACATTGTCAGGGCAAATCCATGTCCTTTATGCAATCTCCTATGCTAGAGGAATGCAACATCGCCTGCTTTTCCACTCACCCCTCCTCAAAGCAGACGACACACCTCACTCCTCCCTCCTCAGCCATCCGACCTGGGTCCTTGCTCCTCACTCCTCAGCCATCCATCCTGGGTCCTAATTTCTCCTTCCTCAGCCTCGAATTTGACTGCTGCAATTAAAAAAACCTAAAACGCCTATTGGCTAAAACAAATTTGCAAGAACAAGTAACTAAAATAAGGGCGCAGGGCTGAATATGAACACCCTGAGGAGTGAGTAGCAAGAGCTGATGACTGAGGAGGGAGAAGCTAGGACCCAGGACAGATGGCTGAGGAGGGAGGAGTGAGGAACGAGGACCCAGGATGCATGGCTGACGAGGTAGGAGTGAGAAGCGAGGATCCAGGACGGATGGCTGGTGAGGGAGGAGTGAGGAGCAAGAGCTGACGGCTAAGGAGGGAGGTGCAAAGTGTGACATCAGCTTTGGAGGTTGGGTGAGTAAAAAAGCATGCCATGTCGCATTCCTCTTGCTTAGGACAGCGCATGCAGGATAACTATTTCCTCTCACGATGTCCTATAATGCATTCCGTACTGCTAAATCATTACACGACATAGTTACTGAAACTGCAGAAGAAAATAGTTATATGCAAATACCATGGAGACTTTTACTATAGAAGCAATCAGAGATGCCACCCTTCTAATCAATTATCAACACATAAAATCATTACTTTTCTTACCTTAGTGACACTAAAATAATACATTATTGTAATGAATTGACCAAAACTAGAGTTCATTAAGTTGCTAAATATCACGGCATAAGCATTCATCATAAAAATATTGCTTTTTTTTCTCATTACCATTGGTTATAAAATCTCTCTATTGCAGAAGTATTCTTTAAAAAAAAAAAAAAAAAGAAAGAAAACAAGGAGTAATATTAAACATCTCAACCTTTCCATCTCTTTTTTAGTAAAATGAAGAAATTTTGCAGAAAGCGTCAGTGTCGGACTGGCCCAGCGGGTCCCTGCCGGGCCAGACCCCTCTCCTGTTTGCGACGCGTAGTGCAGTGTGCGCATGCATGTGGCGATGGGGCGCCTTGTGTGCATATGTGCCGGGGGTGCATGAGTGCCAAGGAGGTGGCGCACACAGTAGGGGGACGGGGGGCCCTGGACTGCAGTCCCGGTGGGCCCCAGGCCCCCCCAGTTCGACCCTGGAAAGAGTATTAAAGAGATGCAAATTTGCTGGGAAACTGAAGTCACAATAAGATGTACAGTGTTTCTAGCAAGTTGCTCAGAACTGACAATAAGGCGAGAAACAAGGAATATACAGGTGTGGGAGCCGTTATCCAGAAAGCTCTGAATAACGTAAAGGCTGTCCCCCATAGACTCTATTTTATCCAAATAATCCAAATTTTTTAAAATGAATGGACATTATCAGCAATTGCCTTGGTATAGAAGAAACCACTTCAGCTTTGTTCCTACAGCTCTACATGTACGATGCCATTACACCCCCCAATTGTCAGTGTCAGGATCCCACTTGTTTGGCAAAATGGCAAAATGCCTTAAAGGGCATGTAAAGTCAAAAAAATTAAAATCCCATTTTTACTTTCTTTAATGAAAAAGAAACCTATCTCCAATATACTTTAATTAAAAAATGTGTACAATTTGTATAATAGACCTGACTGTATGCAGTGAGATTCTCCCTTCATTTACTGCTGTGTATAGGAATTGTCAGATGGTCCCTAACTACTCTGCAGGGAAACAATCATACTTATGTACAGCAGGGGGAGCCCCCGCCTTACTTCCCAGCCATGCAGAACTCAAGCAGCTTTGTTTATGACGATCCCTAAGCAGCCCAGACCACACTGAGCATGTGCACAGTCTTAGTCTTGCAAAGATGTTTAACAAAGTTACAAGATGGTGACCCCCTGTGGCCAACTTTGAAAGCATAAATCATTTGTTTGATTAGGCTTGTGGTGCAAGTTCATGTTTATGTTTAGTATACAAAATACAGCATTTCTAGCCTTATTCTATTTCAGACTTTCCTTGTCCTTTAACTGACAGATACATTTTCATTCTCTGCTTGTGAGGATCATGGCAGACAGACTGTCTCATCTTCCGTGTATACACTATATCATGAGACATAATGCTCAATGCGTTATCTCACCAATCTGAGGTGGTAAACTGAATGTGATGTTATTTGGGAGTCGGCATTTAACCTTTGTTTTTGCAAACAGTTAAAAAAGGAATGACTGCTGCTCTGTAATACCCTTTTACAAGATGACAGCCTTCCGAGAGAAAATCATCCATCACCAAAATGTAAACCCTCTGCTCTAGAGGAACAGATTTAATTAGTTTTGTCTTAACAAAGATTTCAGTCAGGGTCCTCAGCGATGCGAGAGTGCTTGTAGAAAGATCAGCCAAGGAAGTGTTCATTATTATCCACATTCCCTGGTAATTTCTCTAATAATGTTAAATCAATGTAAACATGTCAAATTAGAGCAAAGCATTGTGCAGAAAGACTCGGCAGCAAAATTATTCGATTGTATTATGAATATGTTAGCAGAGGTTGAATGACTAAATAGTGAACTGGGAATAGGGATTTTTTATGTCTTTTCAGATGCTGAAATGTATTTATTTATGCTAAGTAGAAGTGTGAAGACAACACTACCCATGTGTTAGGTGCATAAAGGATTACAAGACACCTATGAGCAATGTGCAGAAGGTAGGACATGATTACAAGCATATATTAGTGCATTTTAGCTTATTTCTGGTGGGACAGGAAAACAGGGTCGGACTGGGGTAGTGGGACACCTGGAAAAAACCCGATGGGCCCCACTGGCCCAGACCCACTCCAAATGCCACTCCCTGACACCCCTCCTGGCCCTGACCGTCTCGCATCTTTCAGGAAAAAGGTATTCACAGGGTAGGGGGGAGTTGTACCTGGGCCAGAGCCAGAACTAGGGGTAATCAGAAGAGGCACATGCCTAGGGCGCAAAGGTAGAGGGGCACCAGGAACGTACCTCTTCTCAAGCCTTCCCCTAGTTCAGAGCGTTGTAACGAGAAGCTGCAGCAGCTAATTTCGTCTGCAAGTGAGTGGCGCTTCATCTGCACGATCGGTTGGGGGCAACGTAGTCTACCGGGTTGCCTAGGGCACCTGGCCAACTTGGCCCAGCACTGCATGGGGCACCTGAACTCCACCACTTGTTCAGTCTGCCTCTTCTGATAAATGGTGTGCAACTGCACCTACGGATGCTTGAGAATATGGTTGCCACCTTCTGTGCCATGGAACTCCGTGCAGGGGTGGAGCCGCAACATAATGGGGTGGGTCCATGATGCGGCGGGGGAGGGTCACGGCGGCGGGAGCCGGTCACGGCACGAAAAAAAAACTGGATGTTCGAGTCAAAACCGGGCAGGTGGCAACCCTACTTGGGAACCGTGGGGCAAATTCACTAAGCGCCGAACGCTAGCGTTACTTCGCTAGCGTTTGGCATTTTCGTTACTGCGCAAATTCACTAACGAACGCTGGCGTAGTTTCGCTAGTGTTACTTCGCACCCTTACGCCTGGCGAAGTTTCGCTAGCGATTTAACTACGCAAATTCACTAACGCGCGCAGTGTACTGAACGCTACCTTTTACGCCAGACTTCCTTCACCACCTCAGACCTGGCGAAGCGCAATAGAGTAGATAGGGATTGCTTCAAAAAAAGTCAACATTTTTTCTAAGTCCCAAAAAACGCTGGCGTGTTTTCTACATAATGGGTGATAGGCTGAAAAAGATCGAAAAATTTTTTGGGGCTCCCCTCCTTCCCCCCTACATTTCCTGACTCATGGCAACTTACCTAGACAGTGGGCACATGTGTAGGGCAAAATAAAAATTTTATTTGAGGTTTTGAAGGTTTTCTAGCCATTTGTAGTGCTGATACGTATTCCTCCATTGAAATTTGAATTTGGCGCCGTATGCAAATTAGCCTTCGCTAGCGTAACTTCGCTTCACTTAGCGAAATCAACGCTAGCGCAACTTCGCAACCTTACGCTACCCCTGAGCGCAACTTCGGATTTTAGTGACTTTGCGAAGCGCTGGCGAAACTACGCCTGGCGAAGTGTGGCGAAGTGCGGCGAAGTTACGCCTGGCGCAACTACGAATCTTAGTGAATTTGCCCCCCTGTATCTAACACCACCCTGGATCACAGTTCTCACAGTGGTTTGTATTAATAGGTGGTCTGTTTTAAATTTAATTCTCACTCTGCGGCTATTAACACACAGGCTGTTGTTTTCAGCCTATGTAATTGGGCCGACCTCAGCTTCAGCTCCACTGTGCGTGAGTGCACACAGGCTGATCAAATTCAAATCAATGGAGATGGGGCACTGAGCAAATCTGCTTCTCTCAGTCTGCAAAATATCGCAAGCTTACAACAGCCTGTGTGCCCATAGTCTAAAAACACTACATGCAACTCACACCTGATTTGTGTAAAAATGCAACTGCAGTTGCGGCAGACACAGCTCGGAGCATGGCAGCAATTACACCAGATTTGTATGGAAAAAAATACTGCATTACAGGCAAAAAACATATTGATTTGCATCCAAAATTATATTTTGCACTCTGCACTTGCATTTGTAAATGACCCCTATAGTTATCTTTTCATCCTAACATGCCACATTATAGGGCAGATTTATCAAAGGTTGAGGTGAATTTTTGAAGTTAAAAACCCTGAATTTCGAGCTATTTTTTGTGTACTTCGACTAGAGAACAGTTCAAATTCGATTCGAATTTGAAAAAAACTTCGAAATTCGAAATTTATGATGTACTGTCTCTTTAAAAGTTCGACTTCGACCATTTGCCATGAAGTTCCATTTTAGCCTATGGGGGACCTCCTAGTACCTATTTGGTACCTTTTTGGGGGGAAAACTTTGAATTGAATTCAATCGAATGTGCTATTCCTTTGATTGTACGATTAGGATTCGGCCGAATACGGACCTCTTCGACCCACTTCGGTTGGTCTTTTTGAAATCGAATTTCGAAGTTTTTTCAATTCGAAATTCGACCCTTGTTAAATCTGCCCCTATGTGTATGATACATGAAACAGAAGGTGAGAGAAATGTCTATAATATAAGCTGTAATTTCTTCATACGTTCATTTTACAGCAGCAAAAATAATCTTTCCAGGTAACCAATTAAATCAACTGTTTATGTTGTCGTAAATAAGTATTGGGCATCATTAGTTTAGCAGGAATATCAGTTTCTGTACAATTACATGGCAAATATACATTTTACATTTGTTTAATTTACACAGTTATATTGATAACGTGAGACGCCCGCTGAGCTCTTTTTGTACTGAATTTTTATGCTGCTCTCGATCCATTCACCGCTGGAAAAAATAATTGGAAACCCTGCGTTTTCGCGTGGGGTAAATTACAGCTCCAGACCCTCTTTGAGCTCAGTGAGTATCGTGCCAAAAATATACATTCACTCGCACATTTTTCTCTTTCCCTTTTTGTCCTTCTCTCTTTTTCTTGCTGAAATCTAAGTCACAACGGTATCGTTCATAATCTCTAATAGCCATATTCTAAAAATAAATGTTCAAGTATCCCATGTATATTTATAGCGGCGCAGCTTTTGATTCTTCAAAAGAACCAGATCTGACAATGTCACAGTAGGTTAAAACTGGATGTTCGTCACTGCACCTGCTGGAAGAATGAACCAAACGTACTGTAAGTGAATAATTCAAATTGACCATTGTAGCAGCCTAAATGTGTTCTGCCGTGGATGTAATCTGCACAGCAGTTGCACGGGGAGAAGAGCAATTTAAACCAATCTTTAAAGTGATACTGTCATGGGAAAACATGTTTTTTCCAAAAAGCATCACTTAATAGTGCTGCTCCAGCAGAATTCTGCACTGAAATCCATTTCTCAAAAGAGCAAACAGATTTTTTTATATTCAATTTTGAAATCTGACATGGAGCTAAACATATTGTCAGTTTCCCAGCTGCGCCCAGTCATGTGACTTGTGCCTGCACTTTAGGATGGAACTACATTCTGGCAGGCTGTTATTTCTCTGTGGGACTTGGCTTTTACTTTTGAGTTTTGTTCTTAGATCTTCCAGGCAGCTGTTACATTGTGTTACTTGGCTTTTACTATTGAGTTTTGTTCTTAGATCTTCCAGGCAGCTGTTACATTGTGTTACTTGGCTTTTACTATTGAGTTTTGTTCTTAGATCTTCCAGGCAGCTGTTACATTGTGTTAGGTTGCTGCTATCTGGTTACCTTCCCATTGTTCTGTTGTTAGGCTGCTGGGGGGGAAGGGAGGGGGTGATATCACTCCAACTTGCAGTACAGCAGTAAAGAGTGAAGTTTATCAGAGCACAAGTCACATGACTGGGTGCAGCTGGGAAATTTCTCAATATGTCTAGCCCCATGTCAGATTTCAAAATTGAATATAACACAATCTGTTTGCTCTTTTGAAAAATGGATTTCAGTGCAGAATTCTGCTGGAGCAGCACTATTAACTGATGTGTTTTGAAAAAAACATGTTTTTCCATGACAGTATCCCTTTAAAATAGATTAGTCTTAAAGAGAGGGGAGATTAAGGGGGTTATTTATTATAGTCTGAATGCCAAAAATTTGAGAAAAATTTGTGAAAAAAAAACCCTCGAATTTTTTGGCATTTATTATACCCTGCGGATGGAAAAAGTCAGAATCCAAAAAGCCTGCATCTCAGACGTGCCAAGGTTGTATATAAGTCAGTGGGAGAAGTCTCAAAGATATGCTGATCTTCACTGGGTTTCATGCAATAATCCTAAAATTTCGTGTTTTTCGGGCAAAAATCTGAAAAAAATCAACAAATTCCATACGATTCGGATTTTCGTACGAGTTTTTTCCAGCACTGGAATTTATTAACCTGAGCAGATTTGGACAGAATATATTTCAGAAAATAATGAGATATTTTGGATTTTGATAAATAACCCCCAAAATGTTGAATGGACTTATGAGCAGCGTCAGACTGGAGCCTTGGCGGCCCACCGGGGCTGCAAAAGGAAGGACCCTCCTGCCAGTCCCCGGGGCCCCCTCTCGACCTCCAATTCCTGTCCACGGTGCACGAATGTGTTTTTTTCGGGGCAGCTGGAGGAGCAGGTCTGGGCCGTCCTGGGCCCACTGGGTTTTTTCCAGGTTTTCCACTGGTCCAGTCCGACCCTGCTTATAAGTATTTATTTTGGGGTATGCTGGTGGCATCTGTGTTTAATCAGAACTAAGGGACAGTAGCAGGGTATGGAACTGGACCAGGACAAGTTGAGGATCTGGCTTCACTGGTCTGGCTGACTACATTCTGTATAGCTGGCTTGGTGTTTTTGTTTCTTATAAAGGGCAAAATGTCCTGTTATTGTCTTGTACATACTGCTCACTTGCAGTCGGAAAGGTTGATGTGCCAACAATACTTCAGAAAGTAGAAAAGGTCACCAAATTGTGAACAGTTTAACTTCCTATAATAAAAAACCCTGACACAGATGATGTTCAACCACTGGGGAACCTGAAAATATTCTTTAATATTCTGCTTTTTGCTTGAAAACACATGTACAGGCTGTGTGTGCGTTTACTGTGTAAGGAAACTATGATGCCTATTCATAACGGTGATACACCATGCAGATACACTGTGTAAGATCATGTGTTGTTCTAAAGTTGTGTACAGGTATGGGACCTGTTATCCAGAATGCACGGGACCTGGGGTTTGCAAGATACCAGATCTTTCCATAATTTGGATCTTCATACCGTCTACTAGAAAATCATACTGCATAAACATGAAATAAACCCAATAGGCTGGATTTGCCTCCAATAAAGATTAATTATATCTTAGTTTAGATCAACTAAAAGGTACTGTTTTATTATTACAGAAAGAAAGGAAATCAATTTTAAAAATTTGGATTACTTGGATAAAATGGAGTGAATGGAAGACAGCCTTTCCATAATTCGGACCCTATACTGGGAATCTCCTCTTTCAAGAAAAAACTCTAAGTGCGTTATTTATCAAAATCCGAACTTTTTCGATATTTTAAATAAAAAAAGTCCGACCAAACTAAAATCCACGATTTACCATTAACTCGGATCCGGTAAAACCAAAACTTTTTGGGATTGTTGCACAAAACACATGACTTTTTTTGTCGCACAAAAAAATCCAAGTTTTTCTGATTTCACGCCCGAAAAGTCTGAATTATTCGTAATATTGGAAAAGCCCGAAATGTTCCGATTATCTTACGAAACCCAGAGTAGACCATAAAATCTTCAAATTGCAAATAGGACCTCTGCCGTTGACTCCTACTGGACCTCGACAGGTTGAAGGTGGAGTATTTTCAGACTTTTTACATCCTCGGGGCATAATACATTTTGAAAGTATCGATTATTTTTCCACTAGAAATTCTGATTTTATAGTTAAAAAACCTTGAATTTTTTGAGTTTTTGGCATTCAGGTTTAAGAAATAACTCCCTAAATGTCCATTTGCCTTTGAATTCATTGTACTAGATACTAGTTATTTAGCTCTTTTCTCAGCAGCTCTCCAGTTAACTATTTCAGCAATCTGGTTGCTAGTGTGAAAATTACCCTAGCAACCATGCATTGATTTGAATGAGAGACTGGAATATGAATAGGAGAGGCCTGGATGGAAAGATGAGTAATAACCCAAACCCAAATGGGTTTGAATATGAACATTTAAACATAGAGATATAAAGGGGCTTTATAGCCACACACAGCGTTTGCTTGTTGAGTTTTCAGAGACCCATAGGAACCATTCAGTGGTGGTACAATGGTTATAGTGCTGCTGGCTTGCAGTGCTGGGGTCCTAGGTTCAATTCTAGTAATGGATCTAAGAGTTTATATGACCTCCCTGTCCTTGCTTCAGTTTCTTCTCCTACAGGCAGGCTCATGGTTTATTTATAAAACTGAACCAAGTGTGTGTGCAAATTTGGAATTAGACAGTAAGCGCCACTGGGGCAGGGTCTGGTGTCTATATAAGTGTAAAGCACTGTGAAATATGTTGCCACCAAAAAAACAATAATTTTAGGTGTTCGAAATGTTTAAATTTTTGTTCTGTGGCTCTTACGCTTGGTATTTAAGCTATCAAGTTGCTAGGTAGTAATTACAGGGAGTAGCATTGAAAATGACATGGAATATGAATAACAAAGGATCTAAAATGAATAAAAATAATGAAGCCCAACTGTAAAGCTGCTTGGTATAGTTACCTCTGTAACGTGCTAAAAGTGAACATAAAAGTGAACGTTGCTTTTATATTAACATTTTCTTTATTGCAGATATATACCTTGAATTTGTTATATAAATGTAGGGACCTGAATGGTTAATTCCCCACAGAGAGCCACATGGCTGAACTATGGGGTTTCCCAGGGGCTGGGGCCACAGCATTGTGGGTGCAGCAGGGCAGATACCGGAGGATACCGCAAGGTGCCGCTGCTGCACCAGTCATTACAGATTTCTGCTTTCTTACTGCTCGATGTTTCTTCTTGGAGGAGAGAGGAATTCAGCAGCCAAGATGCACAGGCAGGAGTCCTCTGAGGCTGGGGTAGACGACCCCATGCCTGGGAGCTCGATCAGGAGGGTCTGAAGCTCCGGATTTTCCAAAACTGAATGTGGAAATTTCTCGCACTATAGACTATAGAGTGCTGGGAGCTACATTTCAGCTACGGATTCATCAAAGCTGCATTTCTTGTATAAAGATTCTCATTGCCGTGGATGCCTGTTTCCACTTTGTGTGAGCCTGCCAGCTCTGTGTGTGAGCCCTCAGGTGATTCTGCCTGGGGAGAGTAGAGGAAAGGGAAAGGATCCAGCGGGGTTTCTATTGTGTCACAGGCTGTTTGTGTGCCTGCCACGTGGGAGCCAGTACCTTGTCCGGTGCAAAAGGTATTTGGGAAAGTAGTGCTACCTGCGACCATTTGTGCTCTTGTTGGGAAAAGGGACAGAGACTCTTTGTCACCAAAGGAGTTGTGCAGGACTTTGCCTGGTAGGGAATTACCAGGATAGGACTGGCACACCAGGGTAGTGGGTCATGCTTTGACATGCATATGTGTACTTTTACAGTTTATTTCCCAATTAATCTGCACTTCCTTGTATAAAGTTGATATTTTTATAAAGCAAATGTGTGTATTGAATGTTTTCCTAATGGGGCCACCTGCAGGTGTATTCCCGGATCCCATTAGGTGGAGGCACTGCCAGAGAAGAGTTTTCCCAGTACCCTTTCACCTAGCAAAGAGGACTCAGGAGCTCCTTCGGTAAGAAATAGTACCATGTATAACCTTTGGCGCTGGGGGTGGTCAAAAAGGGGTTACATAAACAATACGATTTCCCCAGAAACTCAGATCAAACAATTTATAACAGATTTATACTTGGGTTTAAACCAGAGAATGTCCCAGCAGGACAGAGCAAATGATTGGGATGCATTCACCTGGCTGCTGTGCTCACCTCATCTTTATTCTCAGGCTTGTAATGATTTTCCCTGTGTGCAGTAAATGGTTTCTTTCCTTCTCATAATGACGGATGCCTTCTGTGGCCATGAGAATGCAAAGTTTCCACGCACTTGTGCCGGTGTACGAATATCCGGCACGGTTGCACTTAATATTAAAAATAAAGACCAACTGAAAGGTTGCTAAGAAATGGCCACGCTATAACATATTTAAAAGTTATTGTAATGCTGAATCCCTTTTAATTACAGAGCATACAGGGTATTTTGAAAATTGCAAGTATTGGTTGTAGGCTGAACAGATTGCTGCATTATTGTACTGCAACATTGTTTCAGTGGTACATGTGGCCAGAACCAGCAGTGCAGAGGATAGCAAAGGACAGATAGATACTACTTCCAATGATCTAACCTTTGTATTTTTCACGTTATGCACCCCAAATATCCTGACTTAACCTGGACATTATAGGGAACATCCTGGTTTAGGGTAAGACAACAGAGTTAGGACCCAACAGAATGATCTGAGAGTGGCAACGGGTTAGTCATTACATGGTTATTTGATGTAACAACCCCAGTGATTGAAATAGAAGTGAAATAGTGATCACATTATTAATTAATTATTCACCTACCAGCCTATGTCTGGTTGGCTGCCAGTGCTGTAAATTCTATTACAGAAAAGGTTCAAGAGGCTTGCGTTGGGAGTCGGCTACTTTTGCATCTGGGGCTGGGTGCGAAGTGTACATTCCCAGACTGGCAATCTGTGGGTTCTGGCAAATCCCAGAGGGGCTTCTGTAAGATGTCATAGAAAATAACTATTTCGTGGGCTGGTGGGGGCTGTTTGAGCCTCAATGTACTGGGAATGCCAGGGCCTAATTTGACACCCACGTCGGTCTTTATTTAGGTCCGACGCCCCCCAAGGCACAGGTCCTCATGTGCCTTAATATAAATACAGCCCTGCTCCCAGTCCAGACTTGATAGTGTAGCTCTGATGGGTGCCTTGTCCTTACTAACTGCAATAGGGACATTCAGGGCTGAATTTACATAGCGGGCATCCCTAGGCCTGCTGCCATTTGTCTCCCCCGTCCCCTCCCCTTCATTTGTGCACATGCGCAAATTTTCATCATTGGGTCTCGAGCACTGGAGATTGCCACATGGGAAATATAAAAACCTATAGTATCTTCTGCCCATATTCAGTGCTACCCAAACAATGTGGATGTGGTTGGGCAGCATGTCACCCCTAAATTCCTGCTGCCCTAGGCTCAGGCCTTTGTGGCCTTTCCACAAATCCGATCTGGGGACTGTGTTCGACTGGCCAGTGGGACACCAGGAAAAAACCCAGTGGGCCTCATCAAGACAGGTCCACTTCCCATTTGATACCTTGTGCGCTGACCTCTGACCTTCTGCCTGGCACCCGATTGCGTTAGCACCAGGAAGGGATAGAGGGGTTGCAGATTGGGGCGGTATGCCCGTGGGGTTGCATTTGGGGCAGGGAGACAGGGTGAGGGCCCCTAAAATGGCAGCCCTGGTGGGCCCTGGACCCCTTCCCACCAGTCTGATGCAGCATAGGGACATTTCTAGAGGACTTTATACAGGGGTCTCCTATTACTTACAGGGCACAGACCCGATGTGCAGCAGGCACAGGTGTGGATGGATTACATTGAGTGATTTTATTAACTCTACTTCACTTTGCTTTTCCAAATCTTCCAAACAAATGATTTACTGCTTTCCCAATCAAACACATGATAGTTCTTAGAGTATTAGAGAAAAATTAAATCTCTTAAGAAGGAGTAATATTATTATAGTACTGCAGTTTGACAAGGAAAATTTGCACATGACACTACTGCCCCCTGCTGTGCGATTGCCAGAAGAGCAGCCCTTCAGTCTCGGGGACTTTTTTTTTTTTCTCATATACACAGTGCCCCAAGCATGGACTTTGCCCTGAAAATAGTAATAGAAGATCTAATCATGAAAACCCTGAAGGTTTCAATGCGTTTGGAACAAAAGTCAATTGGGCAGATGAATTATTGTCAGGCCACATATTGTATATATGACTGACAGTTGTCCTTCAGAACATAAAGTCAGACTTGCTGAAACGAAGCAGTTGCAATAATCGCTGATTCCCCAGAGGTGAAATATGCCTAAAATACCAGGATTTCTCATCCAGTGTGAACAAAGCAGTTACAGTGCAATTCCCACTGAACATAAATAAAGAATGAGAGATCCTGTAAGTGCACAGAATAACAGCCTGCGCGGGGTTAATGCCGATACATCAGTGTAGAACACGGCACATACACATCAAGGGGCAATAGAACAGGATGGATCTGACTTGTTTGATTTATCAGGGGTAACACAATGAAAGAAGGCAAATCAATATCTAATCAGTGAGGGAACCATTTCTCTTTCTAGGAGTTTTACCCATTTTATAGCATCTATCTTTCTGCTCTCGTGATTTACTTCTCTTAAAAGTCATTTTGTGTCTTTTGTTTGACCTGCAGCCCTTTTGTATCTGGATTCTGGATGGAGGTATTATTGACCATTTGTCCTTACAAAATCTCTCCAGTTCAGTTAAATTTGATGGCTGTCGAGCATGGACAGTCTGCTTCAAATCATCCCTTAGATTTTCCATGACGGCCATTCCAGAATATTGTACTTGTCCCTCTGCATAAATGTCTTTGTAGATTTCCAAGTGAGTTTAGGGTCATTGTCTTGTTGGAATATCCAACCCCTGCGTAACTTCAACATTGTGACTGATGCCTGAACATTATCCTGAAGAATTTGTTGACATTGGGTTGAATTCATCCGACCCTTGACTTTAACATGGGCCCAGTCCCTGAACTAGCCACACAGCCCCACAGCATGATGGGACCTCCACCAAATGTGACAGTAGGTAGCAGGTGTTTTTCTTGGAATGCGGTGTTCTTCTTCCGCCATGCAAAGTGCTTTTTGTTATGACCAAATAACTAAATTTTTGTCTCATTAGTCCAAAGCACTTTGTTTTGACTGTGGCTTGTCTAAATGAGCTTTTGCATACAACAAGCGACTCTGGCTTCCATAGGCAGCAGAAGATGGTTTTTGGTGGGGGGGGGTGGGAAAAGCGGCGCGCACACATCGCAAGACAAAATTTTGACCATTCCCCTTTTGGTCACTCCCCCTTTTGGTCACTCCCTTTGGATGCCACCCACATTTCAGTTTTCACTGAATTTTCAAAAAATCATACCATAGAAGTAGGGGCAAAATTTGCAAAAAGTCTGCAACAGCAGGCAGCAGGTATTAACACGATATGTACAATTTTAACTGAGAGCTGTAATTGCTGCACTACAAGCACATTATGGGGGAAAAGATTCTGGCACCTAAAGTACATTACATGCAGAGACTGTGGGGTACTCAAAAAACATAGAAAGGAGCAGTAGGTAC
Source organism: Xenopus laevis (assembly GCF_017654675.1). Taxonomy (NCBI): domain Eukaryota; kingdom Metazoa; phylum Chordata; class Amphibia; order Anura; family Pipidae; genus Xenopus; species Xenopus laevis. The sequence goes on from NC_054374.1 coordinate 8,151,454, forward strand.
TGATCTCCGAAGAATATTATTATATTTTATTATACATAGAGAAGTTCAGGCACAGAAGCAAAGGGCACTGGCACACCAAATACAGACATAGAGAGCAATGGACAATGGCACCACAAGCAGTAGGATATAGAGAATACTGGCAGGCCAAACACAATATACAATAAAACAAAGTGGGTATAAAAATGCATTATATAGTAAGAATCAGTGAGCACAGGCACTCCAAGCCTATTATAAGTTCTAGCACCTCCCCATTCACTGCTTCAATGGCAAAATAGCAATTTCATGTACAAATACCCCAGACTAATAGCTGTAACTTTGTTAAACATCTTTGCAAGACCAAGACTGTGCACATGCTCGGTGTGGTCTGGGCTGCTTAGGGATCGTCATAAATTATCAAAACAGCACAAGTCAAATAATATCTGCCAGAAGCCGATACAGCAAGACTGATTAATAATCAGAATATACAGACTGCACTGGGTCCTGTGTTGTCATGTAATCTAATGTGGATTTTATAGTTTTTGTATTGTTTAATATAAACTTTCTCCAACTCTGCAGAACCAGTGGCTGCAGCAAAATAATCCTCCAAAAAGAATCCCAGTTTATCTGTTTAAATCTGGCTCCATGATCTTTGTCCCTGCAGCTGGAGTTCGAAACAGTAAAGGGGATGTAAAGGCAAAAATAAAATACAAATCTCTACACAATCACCGACTGCTCTACAGGGAAACAAACAAAGCTGCTTGAGTTCTGCATGGCTGGGAAGTAAGGAGGGGGCTCCACTGATGTTCATAAGTATGATTGTTTCCCTGCAGAGCAGTTAGGGACTGTCTGACAATTCCTATCCACAGGAGTAAATGAAGGGATCACTGCATACAGTCATGTTTCTTATAAAAAAGGTACACATTTTTTTAATTAAAGTATATTGGAGATAGGTTTCTTTTTTATTGAAGAAAGTAAAAATGGGATTTTATTTTTTGCCTTAACATGCCCTTTAAATATTGTGCATTTTCCACTAAACCCTTCCTTTTTCTATCATCTGGGGGTAATTAAAATAAAGAAATGACAATGTACTTAAGGCCACTATACACTATTCCATGTACTAGTAGTCAGTCATGTGACCACAAATACACTTGCAGGTCTTAAATTACCCTTTATGTTTATTTCATGTCAGCGCCATAGATTTTGTACGTAGAGAGTTAATACAGTTTACAAAGGCACAAGTTTACAGTTGGTTTCTATGACAGTTGGTTTCTATAAACCAAATTCCATTTAAAAAAAACAGGCAGGTTTCTAAAAAGAAAGTGCTTTTAATGTAACATTAATAGAGTGATAATGAGATGCAGATGAAATGTCTTCTCCTGTTCGTGTTCTAGTTACTTAGGCCTCCTAAATTGTTTCAAGTCTAAAATAAATGTCTTTTTCTCTATTCAGCAAAAGCTGCAAATCAATGGGATAATTATGCAACCAGTTGAGTGAAATATCTCTCGTATAATTACTTCTTTTGCTGTCTGGATACCATTTTTGACTTCTAATTTGGCTGAACCAGCATTCAGCATTAAAGTAAAATGAATGTAAAGTATTTTGTTAGGGGAAGTATTTTGTTACCTGTCACCTTAGATTTCCAGATCCTGACCCATTGCCTTAAGTCTATTTTCCAGCCTGTTACTCCCTCCATAACGACATGCCATTGTCTGTCCCAAAGCTCTTCTACATTCAAGCTGTACAGTACCCCTACTCACTAAATGTCTTGTAACATACCCCGGTAGTCTAGAGGGCCGACGGGTACACCAGTAGCGTGCTTCCTCTGCCTCTTTCCCCCGGTGATTCCTAGGGTGCGCGCGGCGTGCACTTCTGGGTTTTACGTGCCATGCACGTGACATCATTGTGTCTGTCTGTGCCCGTTGTTAGGTCTAATTCATTAGTATATGGGTGTCATTCTGACTATTTTTTGAACGCTGCCAGTACCGACCCGGCCTGATTGACCTTGCTTGAACTCGGCCTGTACCGACCCTGGCCTGCCTGACTACGCTTTTCATCTACTCCCTGAACTGTTGCCTTCCATCCAAAACCTTGGACATGCACATGCCCGTTGCTCGTTCAGAACACTTGCTTTGCTCCTCTCACATTAAGACCTGGCGGCATCTGAGTAGCTGAGGGCTCCTCCCAAGGCCAAAGGCGGCTGCTACAGGCGGAAGATTGAGTCGTGACCAGGGAGCTTAGCACTTGTTCTGAATTTAGGGACGTGTACGTGACAGTCTTCCATTTCAGGTATGGGACCCGTTATCCTGCTTTCCATAATTTTCATCTTCATACCTTAAGTCTACTAAAAAATTATTTAGAGAGCGGAAAAGATTTTTAAAAATGCTGGTGTGCAGAACCATCTTCTTTTCCGCTCTCTTAATGTGTACGGCCTGGGACGCCGAAGGATTCCAGCACCCAACTACTTACAAGCCACCAGTCTTCACCTATCGATGTATGCGGTGAGTCAGAGCGGCAACGCATTCCTTTTTTTCCATAAAAAATAATTTAGACATTAAATAAACCCAATAGGATTGTTCTGCCTCGAATAATGTGACCTTACATTTAATTTCATATTTTGCCCTGTTTCATGCAAGAAATAACAAAAACCACTACTATTTCCTATTAGAATAGTAGGCAGCACAAGCCCTGTTCACTGATGATAAAAACGGGATAAACTATCCCTTTAACGTTATAGATCCTAAGCATTAGGGTCATCTTTGTCATTGTGGGGCACTGGGCAAAACAGGTTTTACAAGATCCCACATGTATAGTAGGAATGTCCCACCTGTGGTTCAAATTTGGTGTTTAACTTCAAACCTCAGCTATCTCTAAAAGTCTATGGCTGAATTAAGTTTTTGGGGGATGGTTACCAGGGGTGGCAAAAATGCAGCTCCAGGTAACTCTAAGAGCTGAGCACAGGGGTAGATGGAAGGGGGGTGGCAGCAGCAAGACATCTCAGGGCAGCAGAGGGGTCAGGATCTCCTCTATGTGTTATGTTTATTTTTTTTACTTTTTACAGATTTTTTTCAAAATCCAGATGTTTGCTTATTTAAACTATGAATACAGAAAAAGTGAATGAAAATGTGAATACCTGGAATTTTCAATGGAAAATCTTGCATTTGAAAAAAAAAAAAACAACTTGAATTTCCAATCGACGGCTCCAATGACTTGTACATGAACTCGGTTGCTTTTAGATGCCAAAGTTTTATATTCATATTTTTTGGGCACATGACTTTTTTAAAGCATCAAATGCCCAAGTTTTTTGCAGAGAAAAAGGTGTTTCAAGAGAGAAAATTTTTTTTTTAACATTGATAAGTACTGGGGTGTTTTCTGAACAAAGATTTTTAGTGAAGCAGTATTCAGTTTTAGGAAATTAAATCAAATGTGAAAAACTGGCTGTGCAAAAATGTGGAGCACCCTTGTAATTTTGCTAATTTGAATGCATGTAACTGCTCAATACTGATTAGTGGCAACACCAAATTGGTTGGATTAGCTCGTTAAGCCTTGAATTTCATAGGATGACAGGTGTGTTCAATCATGAGAAAAGGTATTTAAGGTGGCCAATTGCAAGTTGTGCTTCTGTTTGACTCTCCTCTGAAGAGTGACAGCATGGGATCCTCAAAGCAACTCTCAAAAGATCTGAAAACAAAGATTGTTCAGTATCATGGTTTAGGGGAAGGCTACAAAAAGCTATCTCAGAGGTTTAAACTGTCAGTTTCAACTGTAAGGAATGTAATCAGGAAATGGAAGGCCACAGGCACAGTTGCTGTAAAACCCAGGTCTGACAGGCCAAGAAAAATACAGGAGCGGCATATGAGGAGGATTGTGAGAATGGTTATAGACAACCCAAAGATCACCTCCAAAGACCTGCAAGAACATCTTGCTGCAGATGGTGTATCTGTACATCGTTCTACAATTCAGCACAATTTGCACAAAGAACATGTGTATGGCAGGGGGATGAGAAAGAAGCCCTTTCTGCACTCACACAAACACAGAGTCGCTTGTTGTATGTAAAAGCTCATTTAGACAAGCCACAGTCATTTTGGATCTGATGAGACATAAATTGAGTTATTTGGTCATAACAAAAAGCGCTTTGCATGGCAGAAGAAGAACACCGCATTCCAAGAAAAACACCTGCTACCGACTGTCACATTTGGTGGAGGTCCCATCATGCTGTGGGGCTGTGTGACTAGTTCAGGGACTACTGGGGCCCTTGTTAAAGTCAAGGGTCAGATTAATTCAACCCAATATCAACAAATTCTTCAGGATAATGTTCAAGCATCAGTCACAAAGTTAAAGTTACGCAGGGTTGGATATTCCAACAAGACAATGACCCGAAACACACTTGGAAATCTACAAAGACATTTATGCAGAGGGAGAAGTACAATATTCTGGAATGGCCGTCACAGTCCCCTGACTTGAATATCATGGAAAATCTATGGGATGATTTGAAGCAGACTGTCCATGCTCGGCAGCCATCAAATTTAACTGAACTGGAGAGATTTTTTATGGAGGAATGGTCAATAATACCCACATCCGGAATCCAGACACTCATCAAAGACTATAGGAGGCGTCTAGAGGCTGTTACATTTGCAAAAGGAGTTTAACTCAGTATTGATGTAATATCTCTGTTGGGGTTCCCAAACGTATGCACCTGTCAAATTTTGTTATGATGCATATTGCATATTTTCTGTTAATCCAATAAACTTTATGTCACTGCTGAAATACTACTGTTTCCATAAGGCATGTTATATATTAAAAGGAAGTTGCTACTTTGAAACCTCAGCCAATGATATTCAAAACTCCAAAGAATTAAGAAGGGTTCCCAAACTTTTCCATATGACTGTATAACGTACATGTATCCAAGAGCCACAGTCTATAATGCAGCTACTGTATATGGAGACAGACCTGAATTTATAGGGGCAGATTTACAGCCTTTAATTAAATAAGAACTCAAATTCGACTATTCGCAACCAAAAACCTGCCGAATTGCTGTTTAAGTCAATGGGAGAGGTCCAGGGATGAATTTTAAGTTGTTTGCAGCCTTCTTGACATCCAAGTATTTATCGGAGAATAAACTCGAATCGAGTTTTTAAAATTCAAAACGAATTCGATTCGAGTTTCGGGTCGATTCCATTAATCCAAGTTCAAAAAATTACATTTCTTAATAAATTTCAATTGGTCGAATTTATGGGAGTTTTTAAAAACTCACATGAAGTCGAAATTCGACCTTTGATAAATGTGCCTCCCCGTGTGCGCTTCCTTTTGCATTCTATTTTAGATTCCCATGCTCTTGGATTCGGCAGAATCCTAATCTTGCTGAAAAGGGCTCAGGGCACACGCTCAGATTCGGGGAGATTAGTTGCCCAGCGACAAATCTCCTCTTCTTCGGGGCGACTAATCTCTCCGAACTGCCTCCCGCCAGCTAGAATGTAAATCGATGGCTGGGGATGGCACTAGGAGCGATTTGTTTTCCGAAGTCACCCGAAGTTTCCTTGTGAGTCAACTTCGGAAAACGAAGCCGAATCTGAGCGTGTGCCATGACCCTAAAAGAAAAAAAAATCCATCATTTAAACAGATTATTGGTTTTCCCCGTGCTCAGAATATGCCAGTCAAAGAGAGAAAATGTGCATGTTTTTCACATGGCAGCACATATGAAATGCTTTGTATTGGCTTTCACTAAATGGATTGTAAATGGCCAGATCACTTTAGTAGGCATTGCAGATGCTTGGCTTGGCATGTCACTAGAAAGGTCCCTTAATCTGCTTAATGCTTTAACAAGATTACATGCATTTAAAATCTGTGAAAGTGTTTACCTTCATACTCATACGAAGGAGAATCCCAGTAAGAATGACTCATTATAATTGTTAGAATTCTATTTAAATGCTATTCAAACGAGAGATCTTTTTTACTTTAGACTTTTCGTAGTGTAAATGCGGAATATTACAATCAGGAACAGAAGTAGCATGATGGATTCTAAAATGTTTCTGGGTCTCATAAGAAAAATAATTATACCCCATTGATGAAAAATAAAAGAAACACCAACATAAAGATGCTATATTTATCCAGGAGTGAAATGGAATACACTAATGCAGAATAGAGGGTCAATAATCATGGAGCCCTATACTAATATATTAGGGTCCTGCTCCACAGTCTGCCCTACTGATATCTGAAAATCTGACTTTTGTCTGTCTGCATGGCAAGACTAGCCACTATAAACGATCAAACGCCAGTCTTAAAGGAACAGTAACACTAAAAAAATAAAAGCGTTTTTAGAGTAATTTAAATATAATGTACTGTTGCCCCGCATTGGTAAAAGGTATGTGTTTGCTTTAGAAAGTCTACTCTGGTTTATATGAATAGGCTGCTGTGTAGCCATAGGGGCAGCCATTTAGGCTGAAAAATTAAAAAGGCACAGGTTATTTAGCAGATAGCAGATAAGCTCTGTAATTAAATACAATGGTATTCTGCAGAATGCATCTGTTATCTGCTATATAACCTGATCCTTGAGGGGCGGAGACACACACGTGAAGGTTCGGGGAGATTTAATCCCCCGGCCACTAATCACATCTTCTTTGGGCGACTAATCAACCCAAAAAGCCTTCCCGCCAGCTAGAATTGAATTGGAGCGCTTTGTTTTCCGAAGTCGCCCTTAGTTTCCTTGTGAGGCAACTTTCAGACGATTTCGGAAAACGAAGCAAACACTCCCGTTTTACCAGTGCAGAGCAACAGTTTATTGTATTTTAATTATGATAAAGCACTTTCATTTGTTGATGTTACTGTTCCTTTAACACAGTTCCTTTGATACTCAAGATATTTGCTGAATGACTAGTCTTTTGGTTGTTTGTTGGGCACATGACAATATCTTTTTTGGCACCTTTCCAGTTTTGAATGAAAAATTCTGTCTTTAAACTAATGCCGTCCAGTTCTGTAAGGGAAGTCCAAAGATCAGGGGTAGAATTAAAAAGACACAAGGTGCAAATTCACTATAGGGCGAATTTTCGCCAGCGACTGCTTCGCCACAATCCACCTGGCGCAAATTCATTATCACTACGCTAATTCACTAAAATGCGAAGTTGCGTCTCAGCAGCCGAACACTGGCGAATTGTTCCTAGCGTTACTTCGGCTGGGAGAGCATTTCCTAGCAAATTTTTGCTACCATTAATTTCTGCCTAGTGAAACTTTGCTAGCACTCTTGTGCTTAGGTTAATTTGAAAAGGACGGGTACCTAAAAGTCGTATGGATGTCTTTATTAGTTTATTAGTCTTTATTAGTAATGTTGGTGCATATGTTTGAAGTGGCCACTTTTTCAAACACATGTCCAATGAGCCATAATAAAGACAGAAGAGGTCCTCTTATGCCCTAGACATGAGCCCAACCTTAAAAGGATAATTAAACCTTAAAAATAAGTGAATGTAAAATTGATGAGGGGGCTATTCTAAGCACTTTTGCAATGTCCCATCATTATCTTTTGTTTTAATTCCAAGATATGAAAGGATACATGTACTGTTAATATGAATGAATTTTTTTACAACAGCGCCACCTGCTGAGTAGTAGGGATGCACCGAATCCAGGATTCGATTCGAGATTCGGCCAGGATTCGGCCTTTTTCAGCAGGATTCAGATTCGGCCGAATCCTTCTACCCAGCCGAACCAAATCCTAATTTGCATATGCAAATTAGGGGCGGGGAGGGCATTTGCGTGACTTTTTGTCAGAAAACAAGGAAGTAAAAAATGTTTTCCCCTTCCCACCCCTAATTTGCATATGCAAATTAGGGTTCGGATTTTGTTCGGTATTCGGCCAAATCTTTCGCTAAGGATTCGGGGGATCGGCCAATTCCAAAAAAGTGGATTCGGTGCATCCCTACTGGTTAGGTTGAGTAGGCATATGCCTAGGGTGCAAATCTGGGGGGGCGCCTCTCCTGTGTAATTTCTCTGTCCTGTGCATCACAAATTAAGTGGAGAGGGTTTATGTGACTTGCCTTTTGGGGGGCTGTCATGGTGGCTAGGTGACGAGTGGAGGGAGGGGGAGACTCTTAGGAGAACTTACCCCTATTTATTTCACACTTATTGTTAGATTGAATAAATACAGACTCAACAAAAAGTACAGTTTTAGCGGATCTATATTTGAGTAATTATCTACGGTAATTGAAAGTTACAAGCATTTTCTTATGGAAAAAATATATGCCTTTATGCCAGTAATATTTCCACTTTCAAACATTGTAAATATGTTGTTAATTTAATGATGTATACAATTGTTTACTAATGTACTGCGGCTCCCTGGGATTTAAGGACAAGCATTGAACGTCTGATACAGGACATAGTTGTGGGATTGTGCATTGTGAGCCCTGAACTCATCATCCTCTGACACAAGCCACTTTGCTGCTTTAGTAGCTAATTAGGCACAACTTATACATGGACTAATCTGTCTGCAGATCACCTCTTCAAGGTGCACAATGCTATGGAGATCAGAGAATACTATGCTTATTTTGGAATATCAGAATGTAGTTGAACAGCCCATAGCCACACACATTCTAACCCTGACTGGGAGTAAAAATCAGCCCTGACAAAAAAATCAAAGAAGCCCATATATAAATGTGCAACATTGGCAGCCAGTACCCCCCCCCCAAGTTAAAAAAATAAATAAAATAGAAAAAAAAACATTGGTAGGCAAGATCCTGCTCAGCTTCGGCGCTTCCACTTCCATAAACGGAGCAGCCCACTGGGCATTTGCCAGAACGGCCCAAGGGCCAGGTTAAAGCAGAACTAAAGCTTAACTAAAGAAATGTTGTACATTGTGTTTTGTGCTGTATATGTATATATATATATATATATATATATATATATATATATATATATATATATATATATATATATATGTTATTTCTGAGATAAAACCTTCCTGCACTGTTAGAAAAACAAGACCCGCCAATAATCCACACGTGACCTTTCAAAGTCCTTATAGTCAGACACGTGCAGTCTCTGGTCTCACATAAAGTTTAGGTTTCTTCACTTCATGAGGAGCCACAATTGTCAGACCTCACTAACCAAGTCCAAATATGTTGGTCAGTTCCACAGAGGGAAAAGTCCAGCCCAGAAACCCGATATATCAATGGCGCCAAAGACAAGAGTCATGTCACTGCTGCCGAATGAATTAAAGGAGAGATTCCTATAAGGATAATAATACTATGATAGGTACTGTATATACAAGGATAGGTACTGTATATACAAGGATAGGTACTGTATATACAAGGATAGGTACTGTATATCATGCCTTAAATGGCTGCTACCCCAGGGTTTCTCTATATCTTCAGTAATGATGTTTGGGCTGACAAACTGGATTGGGCAGAATTTCGGTTTCCATGGCAGGTGTGGGTCCCACTGGGCTACTACAATACTATAGTGGCTGTGTTTTCTGAGCTTTTTGTGACTTACACCACTGATCCATGAGGGTGGGTTGGGTGTGGGACAGGTTAGGGTTTTGCAGGTTAAGGTTGGGTTATGGTTTTGAAGGTTAGGCTCAGGTTATGGTTTTGAAGGTTAGGCTCAGGTTATGGTTTTGCGGGTTAGGGTTGGGTTATGGTTTTGCAGGTTAGGATCGGGTTATGGATTTGCGGGTTACGGTCGGGTTATTGTTTTGCGGGTGAGGCTCAGGTTATGGTTTTGTGGGTGAGGCTCAGGTTATGGTTTTGTGGGTGAGGCTCAGGTTATGGTTTTGTGGGTGAGGCTCAGGTTATGGTTTTGTGGGTGAGGCTCAGGTTATGGTTTTGCAGGTTAGGGTCGGGTTATGGTTTTGGGGGTTAGGGTTGGGTTATGGTTTTGCGGGTGAGGCTCAGGTTATGGTTTTGCAGGTTAGGGTCGGGTTATGGTTTTGGGGGTTAGGGTTGGGTTATGGTTTTGCGGGTGAGGCTCAGGTTATGGTTTTGCAGGTTAGGGTCGGGTTATGGTTTTGGGGGTTAGGGTTGGGTTATGGTTTTGGGGGTTAGGGTTGGGTTATGGTTTTGAAGGTTAGGCTCAGGTTATGGTTTTGAAGGTTAGGCTCAGGTTATGGTTTTGCGGGTTAGGGTTGGGTTATGGTTTTGCAGGTTAGGATCGGGTTATGGATTTGCGGGTTACGGTCGGGTTATTGTTTTGCGGGTGAGGCTCAGGTTATGGTTTTGTGGGTGAGGCTCAGGTTATGGTTTTGCAGGTTAGGGTCGGGTTATGGTTTTGGGGGTTAGGGTTGGGTTATGGTTTTGGGGGTTAGGGTTGGGTTATGGTTTTGGGGGTTAGGGTTGGGTTATGGTTTTGCGGGTGATGCTCAGGTTTTGGTTTTGCAGGTTAGGGTTGGGTTATGGCTTTGAAGATTAGGGTCAGGTGCTGGTTGAGTCTTCCTGATCAGCACATCATTAATCTGTAGCTTTGCTATAACATGATGGGACTGACCATTGATTATGTGGGGAGGAGTGCTGCAGTTTTAGGGATTATTCTACATCACTCTATTGTTACACTATATATATATATATATCTATATATATTATTTCTTTGAGATAAAACCTTCCTGCACTGTAAGAAAAACAAGACCCGCCAATAATCCACACGTGACCTTTCAAAGTCCTTATAGTCAGACACGTGCAGTCTCTGGTCTCACATAAATCTTACGTTTCTTCAGTTCCACAGAGGGAAAAGTCCAGCCCAGAAACCCGATATATTAATGGCGCCAAAGACAAGAGTGACGTTGCTGCACATATTCCTATAAGGATAATAATACTATGATCTACACAGATAAGTGTCGGCGCCCCAGGCTTTGCTGCCATCGCTCTATTGCCTCATATCTCTACGCTCCACGCTGCCTGCAGGGACACGGACCCAACAGCAGAGGCCGCAGCAGCCTCCACGTTAATCTACTACGGTCGGACCGGAAGTAGTTTTGCGTCATCACCCAGCCTGCACCACGTTTCCGCTGCTCCGCCTCCCCGTGTCTTTCGCCGTGTTAGCCAGAGCAGGACAGGGAGATAATGGCTGCCTCTAAGCCTGTGGAGCCACAAGGCAGTCCCGGGATCCCTCACTGGAAGCTGGCTCTGGCGGTAGGGGCTCCGCTGTTGGTGGGCGCCGGGGCCGTGTATCTGTGGAGGCGACACAAGGCGGCGAAAAGCGACAAGCAGAGAAGGACTCCGGAAGGAAGCGCCAGTCCGGTGCCGTCAGAAGGCGGCTCTAATAATCCACAGGATGCCCCGCAGGAGCTGGTAAGGGAATGTGAAGGGAAAGGCGCCTCCAGTCACAATGAGCAGCAGCGTGGGGTTGTGTCTGCCCTTTGTGACCTCGAGCTCAGGAATCATCACTTCCATTCATCTACCCGCCCCTTCTAACCCATACATCAGCCACAAGCACCAGCTTTCTGATCCCCTCCGCTCCCCGTATTTCTGATCCCCTCCGCTCCCCGTATTTCTGATCCCCTCCGCTCCCCGTATTTCTGATCCCCTCCGCTCCCCGTATTTCTGATCCCCTCCGCTCCCCCTATTTCTGATCCCCTCCGCTCCCTGTATTTCTGATCCCCTCCGCTCCCTGTATTTCTGATCCCCTCCGCTCCCCGTATTTCTGATCCCCTCCGCTCCCCGTATTTCTGATCCCCTCCGCTCCCCGTACTGCCTTGTCTCCCCTCCCCCTCCCAGTGGCACCTGCAAGGGCAACTACACCAAATCGACATCATTGCCTCGTCATACAAAGCTTCATTCTCCTCTCCTTGACACTCTACATGTCCATCAGATGATCATTAGGAAAGGAATGGTTGTGCTACAGAAGTCAGAACCAGCAGTGCAGTCACACGCTGCTTTCCATAGCAGTTCCATTTTCCCACATATAATTAAGGGAGACGTGTTATGTAATAAAACAAGTGCCAGTGCTTTATACTCCTTTTAAATAAAGACGAAATGCTGCTTTAAGTGAGACATTTTGTGTAAAAAAAATAATAATGCACCAGTGTGTTATACTCAGAAGAATTGTGCTTTAAAAAGTAGTGTTTCAGGCTGATTTATTAAATATTTCTGCAAAAACCCTACTAATCCCTTCTACTTCCTGCTCCCTGAATTCCCAGGCTGTGCAGGGGAGCTGGCAGCAGTGTAGGACAGGAATTTGTAATTGAACAGCACCACTCAATCTTTATAAGATAAAAATGCCTTTATTACAGCCTTCTGGGCATCACAGCGACGTTTCAGGCCTCAAATGGCCTTTTATCAAGCAGTGTAGGACAGGAACCAATCAGCAGCTAGCAGGACCTGATAGGGAACTGAAGCCTGTCTGTGCTTGTGTGACTGCAGGGCTGTGATTGGCTGTCCCCCTCCTACTGTGCTTCTGGCAGGGACCGTTAGGACACGCCCACTCCATTTGAAACAGACAGGGACCAGAGAACATCTATAGGGAGCTCCAATAAAGGGGCTATTTTTAAAGATAATATTTTTTAGCACCATGTAAAAGCAACACCATATATTACTTATAATTGCCTACAAAATTTGTCATTTATCCTATATGCCGCCTTTAAAAAGGAGTGTTTTGGGTTAATTTATTGAAAATGTTTGCAAAAAACCCGACTAGTCCCGCCTATCTGTTCTACTTCCTGCAGCCTCCTTTTCCAGGCTGTGCAGGTGAGCCGGCGGCTCTCAGCTCACTGCAGTGTAGGACAAGAACCAATCAGCAGCTAGGCTGACCTGATACAGGGACCAGAGAACATCTATAGGCAGCTCCAATAAAGGGGCTATTTTTAAAGATAATATACATGTGTGGCACCATGTAAAAGCAACACCATATATTACTTATAATTGCCTACAAAATTAGGTTTGTTTTTTTCATTTAGCCTATATGTCTCCTTTAAAAAGGAGTGTTTTGGGTTGATTTATTGAAAATGTTTAATTATCACCAATATACATTAAATAAAAAATGTGTACCATTTTTATAAGAACCCTGACTATGCAGTGAAATTCTCCCTTCATTTACAGCTGTGGATAGGAATTGTCAGACAAACAATCATACTTATGAACAGCAGGGGGAGCCCCCGCCTTACTTCCCAGCCATGCAGAACTCAAGCAGCTTTGTTTGTTTCCCTGTAGAGCAGTCAGCGACTGTGTAAAGATTTGTATTGGATTTTATTTTTGCCTTTACATCCCCTTTACTGTTTCCAACTCCAGCTGCACGGACAAAGATCATGGAGCCAGATTTAAACAGATAAACTGGGATTCTATTTGGAGGATTATTTTGCTGCAGCCACTGGTTCTGCAGAGTTGGAGAAAGTTTTTATTAAACAATACAAAAACTATAAAATCCACATTAGATTACATGACAACACAGGACCCAGTGCAGTCTGTATATTCTGATTATTAATCAGTCTTGCTGTATCGGCTTCTGGCAGATATTATTTGACTTGTGCTGTTTTGATAATTTATGACGATCCCTAAGCAGCCCAGACCACACTGAGCATGTGCACAGTCTTGGTCTTGCAAAGATGTATACGAAAGTTACAAGATGGTGACCCCCTGTGGCCAATCACAGATTCTCAGTGTTCTGACCAGCAGAATTCCAAACTGCTTTGGCTTTTAGCCAGTGTAACGCTGTACTTGTGCTAGAATACAACTCCCAGCAGGCCCTGACTGGCAAACTGGATTCTGGCAAATGGCAAAGGGGCTCTGTAAGATGCCATTGAGACAGTCACTATTTATTGGGCTGGTGGGGGGCTGTTTGGGCCTTTGAGAACTTGTAACTTCTAAATCACAGTCTGGACATGACCCCCAACAAATTCACTCTGCAGCCAACAGCATGTCTCTTTATTAACGATACTACGATAGTCATTGATTATATATTCTCACACTTGCTGCACCGTGAAAGCTGTAAAGGATAGTTTGAGGAAGCCACTGAATTCAAAATCTGTCATCTGTATATATTGCCTTTAAATAGAACATTCTTTTCACAATCCTCCTGTTGTGTTTGGGGACCTTTTGTTTGTTTGTTTTCCCTTTGTAGCAGAGCCGAATGCTGAAGAATGTTACTCCGAGTAAAAGCAAACCTGTCTCTCCAGATTTTCTTACTATACAAGTAACAACCAAGACTGTATGGGATTGCTTTGTTGATATTGAGGTCTGGGGCTACTGTGCCTCTTCCCAGGGCAATGAGGGAAAAGCCAGGACAACCTCTGTTTTCTAAGTCCACATGAATTTTTGCCAGAATTGCACCTCTGTAACAAGACATCACTGTAAATGAAACAAATGTCATACTTTTATGATACAAGTATGGGATCCATTATCTGGAAACCCGTTATCCAGAAAGCTCCAAATGATGGAATGACTCCCATAGACTTCATTTTATCCAAATAATCCAAATTTTTAAAAAAAAATTTCCTTTTTCTCTGTCATAATAAGACCGTACCTTGTACCTTGTGCCCTTGACTGACAGCAGCTCTCCAGTTCAGCTTTCACTTTCACTAAGCTGTGATCATTCACTCACTTTACAGCAGCGCTGTAACAATACTACTGCATGGTTATGTCCTCTCCTCATAAGATACAATAGTGTCAATGTCGGACTGGCCCACCGGGATACCAGGAAAAGTCCTGGTGGGCCAAGGTGTCGGTGGCCCTCATGCTGCTAAATATTTGGCCTATTTCATGGCTATTCCCAAATTCTATGAGAACAAAGAAGCTAAATAGATGGAATAATAGATTAGAATAGTATGTAAAAGAAAGAGACTAGGAGAATAGAGGTTGAGGAGAGGAAGAATAATAGTATTGAGAATGGTCCCTGGTCTAAGATTAATTGGTGGGCCCAAAAAGGTTTTTGGGTGGGCCCCTGGTGTCCCAGTCCGACACTGAATAGAGTTAATAAGGAAGTGTATTCAGTGTAATCAGAAGCGAGACCTTGTTCTATGGTGACTCTTTAGGTTAAGGGCACACTTGGCGATTCGGGGAGATTTAGTCACCTGGCGACTAATCGCCTCGTCTTTGCGGTGATTAACCTCCCCGAACACCTTCCCTCTGTCTTGCGCTGGATATAAAGAAAAGTCGCCTGCGGCATGACACACGCGGCACTTCGTATTCTGACGTTGCCTCACGAGGAAACTTCGGAATACGAATTGCCGCAAAGACGAGGCGATTAGTCGCCAGGCGACTAAATCTCCCCGAATCGCCAGGTGTGTCCTTACCCTTAGGCTGAACAATAAAGAATCCAGGAATTATCAGTCTAATTGTGCATTGGTACAGCCAAACCGAGACTGTGCAGATAAGATTAATTTGAGACATGTGAAACATTTAAACAAACACACAAAGCTTCGTTGTGCTGATTCCAAAGTCTCTATTTGTCTTATCTACAGATTGACACAACCCACTTCTCCCAGACAGAGGTTACAGAATCAGTAGCCAGGCTGCTTTTTGTATTGTAGTTCATACTCTCATAGCTCACCTTTGCTGCCCTGAATCCTGAATTCGGCCCCGTGAGATTTCCAAAATGTTGGGAGGTGTGATAAACTGCTGCATTGGCCCTTGTAGTTCAGTAGCAAGTATCCTGGGGTGATCTGTGACCTGTAATGTCTAAACTAGGATCTAGGGGTCTTTGTAGATAACACGTTGTCTAATTCTGGGCAGTGTCATTCTGTGGCTACTAAAGCAAATAAAGTTCTTGTATAAAAAAGGGCATTAACTCAAGGGATGAAACATAATTCTGTCTCTTTATAGGTCCCTGGTGAGGCCTCATCTGGAGTATGGGGGCAGTTTTGGACTCCAGTCCTTAAGAGGGATATAAATGAGCTGGAGAGAGTGCAGAGACTAAGTGCAACTAAACTGGTTAGAGGGAGGGAAGACATACACTTTCTTTGTTAGCCCAGCTCCTCACTTGTCCTTATCTTTTTCAGATGGGTGCATGCCACTCCATGTGTTCACCTACACATGTTTTGCTCAGTATAATATAAAGAATTGGGAATGCACTGCCGGGTGATGTTGTGATGCTGATTCAGTTAATGACTATAAGAGGGACTTGGATGATTTCTTGGACAGACATAATACAAAGGCTATTGTGATACTAAACTCTATAGTTAGTATAGATATGGGTATATAGAATTTTAATTAAAAGTAGGGAAGAGTGTATGTATGGATGCTGGGTTTTCATTTTGATGGGGTTGAACTTGATGGACTTTGTCTTTTTTCAACCCAATTTAACTATGTAACTATTTAATACAATGTGACTTCTCACTAGGGATGCACCGAATACACTTTTTTGGATTCGGCCGAACCCCAGAATCCTTTGTGAAAGATTCGGCCGAATACCAAACCGAATCCGAACCCTAATTTGCATATGCAAATGGGGGAGGGGGAGGGAAAAAAAGAGTGCGGCTAAAAAAAATTTTTACTTCCTTATTTTGTGACGAAAAGTCACAAGACACAAAAGGCCGAATCCAAGTCCTGCTACAAATAGCCGAATAACGATCCGAATCCTGGATTCAGTGCATCCCTACTTCTCACACTAACTTTCAACCAGGAAAGAACCCACCATCATTGGCTTGTGGCCAGCAAAGAAACATGGCAGCTTTCACTAAGTCATTTAGATTGCTGGGAAAGTGCTGCATCTAACTCACTTTATTTACTATTTTGGACCATTACCATTTCTACCTGGTCTTCTGTCGAATGTGAGTTCTACATTTAGTCTGTTTGCACTATGAGACAATGAAATTCTGATACAAACTGTCCCTTATGTGAGTGAGAACTGTAAACAAAGTATAAACATCACGTCAGGCAGCTATCTTTGTATTGAATATTTAATTCCTGTTATTACTGCTAGAGTGCTCGATGTAGATGTTCCCAGTGGATGATAATAATTAGCAAATGCACAAATAGTGATCTGATTGAAGGACGGACTTTTTTCCTGTTTTTTGTCATCGCCCACCTTTCCCTATTACTCTGTTTTTTTTTTGAGTGCTAAAGCAGCACTTTGCTATTGCTAGGCTCCCTAAACAGTGAATTTTGTTCTTATTAAAAAGTACCATTTGCTTTTAATGGGCTCTGTAAGTGCAGGCAGCATAGCTTTAAGGGATACTGTCATGGAAAAAAAAACATTTTTTTTTAAATGCATCAGTTAATAGTGCTGCTCCAGCACTGAAATCTGTTTTTCAAAAGAGCAAACATTTTTCTATATTCAGTTTTGAAACCTGACATGGGGCTTGTCAGTTTCCCAGCTGCCCACAGTCATGTGACTGGTGCTCTAATAAACTTCAGTCACTCTTTACTGCTGTACTGCAAGTTGGAGTGATATCTCTCCCTCCCCAGCAGCCTAACAACAGAACAATGGGAAGGTAACTAGATAGCAGCACAAGATAACAGCTGCCTGGTAGATCTAAGAACAACACTCAATAGTAAAATCCAGGTCCCACTGAGACACATTCAGTTACATTGAGTAGGAGAAACAACAGCCTGCCAGAAAGCAGTTCCATCCTAAAGTGCTGGCTCTTTCTGAAATCACATGACCAGGCAAAATGACCTGAGATGCACCTACAGACCAATATTACAACTAAAAAAATACACTTGCTGGTTCAGGAATGAAATTTTATATTGTATTATTTGCAGTGTAAACAGTGAATTTTTAATGCTAATTTAAATAAAGGAATTTTTTATGGAAAAGAAAGCCTTGGGACAGCTATCTTTGGATAAAAGGAATTTACTATATGTTTATCGCCTGTGAACTGGGGCGAGTCCCTTGGGCTTAACTAAGTTTAAATCAGAGGTGGACTCCCAATTTTTGTATACTGAGATGCACCTACACACCAATATTACAACTAAATACACTTGCTGGTTCAGGAATGAAATTTTATATTGTAGAGTGAATTATTTGCAGTGTAAACGGTGTCATTTAGAAATAAAAACAACAACACAAAAATGACAGAATCCTTTTAAGCAATTTTTCAGAAGGAATTCTGAAATAGGTAGCCCTTTTTTAATGTTATGCCTAATCTGTCTCCTCTTTGTTTTATCAGAGCCCAATTGAAAAAGCCCAAGCAGCAAAGAACAAAGGAAATAAATACTTTAAGGCCAGCAAATATGAACAGGCCATCCAGTGTTACACAGAAGCCATCAGCCTCTGCCCTGCCCATAACAAGAGCGATTTGTCTACTTTCTATCAGAACAGAGCAGCAGCGCATGAGCAGTCGGTAAGTACAAATAGTAAATTAGAGCAGCTTACTAGTTTCAACGTGTGATGTTTCATTACACTACAACTTGTAGTACAGAAAAAGGCGGGGACGGGATCAGTCTATTAGTCGGACAGTACATTCTTTAACGCCCCTAATTGTCTCTGCTAGATCGTTAGAAGTGTCTCTGCTGTAGAGTGAATTTTAGCCTCTGTGTAATCGACAAGTCTTAATTATGCTTAATTTTAATCCAGTCTGGGCCTGGCCATCCACTGCTGTGTGTTCTATTTCTGTCCTAAAATCAGAACTGCAAGGCCCTTTTGTTTTGCCTCTCTGCATAATGTCTGCACACTTCAAGATTTTCCATGCATTTTGATTTCTGGTTAAATTGCTGGATTATTTGTGCACGTAGCAGCTTTAATGGGTAGTTCACCTTTGAGAACTTTTAGTATGATGGTGAGAATGATATTCTGAGACCATTTGCAATTGGTTTTCATTTTTTATTTTTTCTGTTTTTTTGTGTTATTTAGCTTTTTATTCAGCAGTTCTCCAGTTTGCAATTTCAGCTCTCTGGTTGCTAGGGTCCAAATGAGCCTAGCAACCATGCACTGATTTGAACAAGAGACTGGAATATGAATAGGAGAGGGTCGGAATAGAAAGATAAGTAATACAAAGTAGCAATAACAATACATTTGTAGCCTTACAGAGCATTTCTTTTTTAGATGGGGGATTTAGTGACCCTCATTTGAAAGCTGAAAAGAGTCAGAAGAGGAAGGCATAGAATTCAAAAACTATAAAAAAAAAAAACAAGGCCAATTGAAAATAGCAATAACAATACATTTGTAGCCTTACAGAGCATTTGTTTGTTTTTTGTTTTTTTGTCAACTTTCTTTTTATTTTAACCATTTTTCACTTTTCCCATATGATTGTTTACAATAACATCGTAATGCACAACACATGAATGTATGGTACAGTACATTGCTTTACAAGGGTAAAGATACAATAAAGAAAAGAAAAAGAGAAGGAAGAAAAGAAAAAGAAAGAAATAAGGAGAAATAATAAACAAAATCAATCGACTGTGTGTACGAGGTATATCATTCAGTCAGTCACAACTGTCACCTTAACTGCCGACTATTGCCATAGGCCCCAGATAACGGATCAACATACTCTCTTAATAAAATGATCTCTGCCCATTGCCCTGTTCCAACTTGAGCATTTGTTTTTTAGATGGGGTCAGTGACCCTCATTTGAAAACTGAAAAGAGTCAGAAGAGGACGGCATATAATTCAGAAACAATAAGAAATTAATTGAAAAGTTGCTTACACTTGGCCATTCTATAACATACTAAAAGTTAACTTAAAGGTAAACCACCTCTATAAAATAATCAGTATGCCAGACCAAGCTTAATTAGCCAAATAAAAAATGCGGATAACTGATGACTTGATTGGGCTTATGTATCGGCACGTTGCCCAACCCAGACATTTGTGAGAAAATAAAAACTCTGTTCTGGCCTGTATTTTGGCCATCTATGGGTTTTAGTCAACTGTCAGTAATATCCACCCGTTTGTCCTGCAGGGACGGGCAGTTCTGAATACTTCTGCCATTTTTTTTTTATTTAAAAGATCCTATTCCTATTACTGGGACCACCAAGATGTTTTCATTTGTTCTCTTTTGGCAGAGCTTAAAGGAGAAGGAAAGGCAAATCTTGCATACTGTCCCACTCAGTAGTCCTCATACAGTACTCTGTAATCGCTAGGTTTTAGATTTCCCTTACGTTTTCTCAAAAAGATATTTATCTTTTAAAGTTGCTGGCTATTTAATAGGACACTGCCACCATGTTACTAAAGGAAGCGCCTCTGCCAGTAATTTTTAACGAGCATGTGCATAGGTATGAATATTATTTATTTTGTGGCTCACAAAAGTATATTTAGCAGTGAAATGTGGATTCAACTTGTGCTCTGCTTGTGTTCTAATCCTGCCTGAAGTCCCTCTCTGTGCTCTGCATGCTAAAACCCTGCCCGCAGCTCAGTATCTGACACGAAGGAATCGAGCGTTGTCATAGCAACGAGAAGCTTCAAATTCCTATTGGTTGGGGGGACAGGCATGCAAAAAAAGATAAGCGAAAGTCAGGCAAGAAGGGAAGGGAGATTTCGATTACACACATGCGCAGAGTCACAGAAAACTGTGCGACTCTTCAGTGCCCGCGGGGTGGGAACAATAACTGAATTTGACTACGTCCCCCAACTCTGGGACTTGGATTGTGCAGGCAGTGCATTTACAACGGAATGAAACCCGGGACACAGGATTTGCACCACACAGGAGGTGTTTACACAGAATGCCTTTCTTTTCAGCCAAAGTGTTTATTAACCTTTCCTTCGCCTTTAAGTTTCAGTTGGAACTTGGTGCTGTTGATTTGAACGTTGACATATTGTTATAATGGAACGGTGTGCTTGATTTCCTTTGCAGCAAAACTGGAAGGAAGTAGTAGAGGACTGCACAAAGGCAGTGGAGCTAAATCCAAGATACGTGAAAGCACTGTTCAGGCGTGCCAAGGCCCATGAAAAGCTTGACAACAAAAAAGAGTGCCTGGAAGGTATGTTTTTTTCCTTATTGTTTGAGTTCACACTGCCACATGCAGTCTGCCAGCACCAAGAGAAATTACACACATAACCTGCACAGACAGCATGACTTAGTGTTAGTGTTAAAGGACCAGTAACACCAAAAAAGTGATTTAAAGTAATGAAAATATAATGTACTGTTGCTCTGGACTAGTAAAACTGATGTTTGCTTCAGAAACACTACTATAGTTTATATAAATCACCTGCTGTATAGCCATGGGGGCAGCCATTCAAGCACAGGATACACAGTAGATAACAGATAAGTACTACTATAGTTTATATAAACAAGCTGCTGTGTAGCCATGGGGGCAGCCATTCAAGCATAGGATACACAGTAGATAACAGATAAGTACTACTATAGTTTATATAAACAAGCTGCTGTGTAGTCACGGGGGCAGCCATTCAAGCACAGGATACACAGTAGATAACAGATAAGTACTACTATAGTTTATATAAACAAGCTGCTGTGTAGCCATGAGGGCAGCCATTCAAGCACAGGATACGCCATAGATAACAGATAAGTACTACTATAGTTTATATTAACAAGCTGCTGTGTAGCCATGAGGGCAGCCATTCAAGCACAGGATACACAGTAGATAACAGATAAGTACTACTATAGTTTATATAAACAAGCTGCTGTGTAGCCATGAGGGCAGCCATTCAAGCACAGGATACGCCATAGATAACAGATAAGTACTACTATAGTTTATATTAACAAGCTGCTGTGTAGCCATGAGGGCAGCCATTCAAGCACAGGATACACAGTAGATAACAGATAAGTACTACTATAGTTTATATAAACAAGCTGCTGTGTAGCCATGAGGGCAGCCATTCAAGCACAGGATACACCATAGATAACAGATAAGTACTACTATAGTTTATATTAACAAGCTGCTGTGTAGCCATGAGGGCAGCCATTCAAGCACAGGATACACAGTAGATAACAAATAAGTACTACTATAGTTTATATAAACAAGCTGCTGTATAGCCATGGGGGCAGCCATTCAAGCACATGATACACAGTAGATAACAGATAAGTACTACTATAGTTTATATAAACAAGCTGCTGTGTAGCAATGGCGGAAATTTATAAAAGGCTATATGGCACAGGGTAAATAGTGGATAACGCCATAATGTTCTACAGAGCTTATCTGTTATCTGCTGTGTAACCTTAACCTTTTCTCATTTGAATGGCTGCCCCCATTGCTACACAACAGCTCATGTATATAAACAATAGTAGAGTTTCTGAAGCAAACACATCAGTTTTACCAGTGCAGGGAAACACTGCATTATATTTTTATTACTTTAAACATTTTTTGATGTCATTTTACAGATATTAGTTAAAGGAACAGTAACAACATATTCTGTAGCGGTGTTATACACTCGCTCTACTATAGGGTCACCTTGCAGTAGCTGAAGACTCATTTCAGTGTCACTCTTCAGCAATCAGGTTTCACCTGTCTGAATTTGTTAGTTCTTGCAAATTCTAAAGGTGAAGTTTTTTCTTTCTTAACTCAACATGAGGATGACAGAATCCCAAACTGTTCACTGTGTAATGAATTAGCAATTGTATGGGGCCCGACACACTTACCATTGTGATAACTGCTACTAAGTCGTGCCTTTGACAGTATCTGTAGCTTTTTATTGAGCTCAGTAGAAAGCACCTTGCCTGGCCTTTAGGTAGCGATTGTCACCTATAGGCGATTGTTTGGGCAGCAGTTGTACTTCACACCCCCTTTGGTGTCTGTTTTAAACATAGCAGAGAAGTTGTAATGAAAATGTGTGCATCTTCATTTCATTTATAACAGTGGAATTCTTGCACATTTTGTTCCCTTACACCAGATGTTACTGCTGTCTGCATCTTAGAGGGCTTTCAGAACCAGCAGAGCATGTTCCTTGCAGACAAAGTTCTTAAGTTACTTGGAAAGGAAAAGGCCAAAGACAAATACAAGGTATTGTTGAGATGTTGATGTTTTGTTATTGTCTGTTCTGAGATGTCACCGGCCAATTGCAAGATATTGTAGTTACTTGTAAATTTATGGAAATACGTCTACTCTGGATGCGTGTAAGATACTAGCAGTTACAGGGCTGCAGCTTGATGTGCTCTTAGGGTCAGTCCACACGAACAGATTTGGGGAGATTAGTCGCCCCAACGACAAATCTTCTCTTCTGCGGGGCGACAATCTCCCGAACTGCCGGCTAAAATGAAAATCGCCAGCGGCAATGCACACGCTGCGCTTCGTTTTCCGAAGTTGCCTCACGAGGAAACTTTGGGCGACTTCGGAAAACAAAGCGCTGCGTGTGCATTGCCGCAGGCAATTTTCATTTTAGCCGGGGCAAGGCAGTTTAGGGAGATTGTCGTCCTGAAGAACAGGCGATTTGTCAATTGGGCCACCAATCTCCCCGAATCTGCCCGTGTGGACTGACCCTTAAAGGGGTTGTTCACCTTTGAGTTAACTTTTAGTATGATGTAGAGAGAGATATTCTGAGACAATTTGCAATTGGTTTTCATTTTTTTTATTATTTGTGTTTTTTGTTCTTAAACTTTTAATTCAGCAGCATTATAAACAATCTCGTAGCTAGGGTCCAAATTATCCTAGCAACCATGCATTGATTTGAATAAAAGACTGGAATATGAATAGGAGAGGACCTTAACTAGAAAGATGAGCAATAAAAAGTAGCAGTAATAATTAGTGTGTAGCTTTAGAGAGCATTTGCTTTTTAGATGGGGTCAGCGACGCCCATCTGAAAGCTGGAAAGAATCATAAGATAAAGACAAATAATTATAAAACATCAAAAATAAATAATAAAAACCAGTGGAAAAGTTGCTTAGCATTGGCCATTCTATTACATACTAAAAGTTTACTTAAAGGTGAACCACCCCTTTAAAGGAGAACTAAGGCATAGAGGAGGGGCAGGCAATATTTGATTGACAGCTGCGATTTTTAAACGTTTACAACAGCTATGAATATTTTAAAAATAAATAAAATTTGGATTTCATGTTTAATTTGAAAAGGACTTTTTATGTCTGGGTGACAGGTCCACTTTAAAGGGTGAATGCATTCTCTTTGCTTAAAATCTTTTTCTTTTCTCTCAGAACAGGGAACCACTCATGCCTTCGCCCCAGTTCATCAAATCCTATTTCAGCTCCTTCACAGACGATATAATCTCTCAACCTCTGCAAAAGGGAGAGAAGTCTGATGAAGATAAGGACAAAGAAGGGGAAGCGGCCGTGGTTAAAGAAAAGTAAGCGTGTTATTCATGTTACCCCTGTGAGAGATACTGTGCAAGAATATCAGTACAGTAGCATTCAAGCTGCTAAATGATACCACTGCAAACCTTTATAACCAGTATCCACAATAAAGATGCCCATGGATTGGACCTTATGATTTCCCAAAGTGAGATTGATAAGTCAGCCTGCAAAACATGAGCTTGCTGTGAATTGTTGGTTTTGCCCACAACTTGGATGGTCAAATCAGGTGATGATCTGCCTCTTTTATCCACAATGCTTGGGACCTGAGGCTTTCCGGATAATGGATCTTTCTGTAATTCGAATCTTTATACCTTAATCAAACATTAGAAATATGGTGCGCAATGCCAATAACCGTTGAATCAAAAAGAAAAAATAAGCAAATAAAGGGAGAAAAAATAAGCAAATAAAAGGAGAAAAAATACAGTTCACCCCAGTCCATGGGGTGAAGCAGCAAAAAGATGAGTTTTCTCCGAAAGAAAAGGCCAGAAATGCTAATTAATAATTCAAAATCATTCATTAGGACATACAGATAACCGCCTTGGTTATCTGAATGTCCTAATGAATGATTTTGAACTTTTAATTAACATTTCTGGCCTTTTCTTTCGGAGAAAACTCCCATCTTTTCTGGCCTTTACTTTCGGAGAAAACTCACATCTTCATACCTTAAGTCTACTAGAAAAATCATATTAACGTGAATTAAAACCCAATAGGCTGGTTTTGCTTCCAATAAGGATTAATTATATCTTAGTTGGGATCAAGTACAAGTTACTGTTTTGTTATTGTTTTTATTATTATTGAGAAAAGGGGAAATAATTTTTAAAAATTTGGATAAAATGTAGTCTATGGAAGACGGCCTTTCGGTAATTCGGAGCTTTCTAGATAACCAGTTTCTAGATAACGGATCCTATACCTGTAGTGGATCATTTGTGTATGACTAAAAGTAAAATAAAAAAACTGTTTCAGTGAGGGTTGCCAGTTTGTTAAACATCCCATAAATCGAATGACTAACCTGCGACCCTAGACCCACGCTCTCCAACCCAGTTTACTGAAGATATTTCTTTTTTTTCCCAGGGAATCCCTTGCGCCTGTCTAAGCACAATATAGTATTGGTATGGGACCTATTATCTATAATGCTCAGGACCTGGGGTTTTCCGTATAACGGATCTTTTTGTAATTTGCATCTTTATACCTTAAGTCTACTAGAAAATCAATAAGGATTAATTGTATCTTAGTTGGGATCAAGTACAAGCTACTGTTTTATTATTAAACGGGAAAAGGAAATCATTTTAAAAATCTGGTTTATTTGGATAATTTGGAGTCTATGGCAGGTGGTCTTTCCGTAATTTGGAGCTGTCTGGATAACTGGTTTCCGGATAAGGGATACCTGTAGTAATAAGTCTATACACTATACACACTATACTGTGCATGCTCTGGTCCAGTGCAAGGGATCTTGGGAAAATATTGTATAAAGTCTTTTGCACTACTACTGTCTCACAATCTTTCAGATCCTGTTAAATGTGATATTGATATTCCTGCTCTTCTGTAAGCAGCTAAAATAAAAAATGTATATTTCTCTTGCCTAGATTGGGGGACACAGGCACCATGGGGATGAAGATCCTGTTGCTTGGAGAAAGGACACTAAAAGGTTAAAGTGGCTCCTCCTCCTCCTGCTCTGGGCTTCATCCCCGCCTACCTCCTCAATCCTCAGTTTTCTTTTAGTGTCCTCAGAAGGAGGATGGACACTTCGTGGCTGGGAGCAATGGTACAGATTTATTCAGTATCATGCCACTACTAGGGGTCAGTGTTTCTCTTCCAGAACCCCTCCAGCCAAGGACTTCTGATCTGAAGATGCTCTATAGCCTTCCCGCTCTACGGAGGCTGCAGGCTGGGGAGCTCCCCCCCCACACTACCCTGGGCACTGGTTCCCGCTCTCCGGAGGCTGCACCAGTAGCCACGACGGAGGGTATATCTTTTATTGAGCATTCCTGGCTGGCACAAGGAGGTAAGTCAATTCCCTCCTCCCTCCCCCCATTACATGCTGCCTGTCAGCTCTGCAGAAAGCCATTTACTTTCACTTTCACTGCTATTCTCTCACACAGATTTTCCTAGGCATTTAGTTTCACTTTCACTGCTATTCTCTCACACAGATTTTCCTAGGCATTTAAGTTTCACTTTCACTGCTATTCTCTGACAAAGATTTCCCTAGGCCAGGGATGTCCAAAAGGTAGATGGGATCTACCAGTAGACCTTAAGCTGGTCATCAGTAGATATAAAGACACTGTCAACACACAGTTTGTCTAAATCACCCTCCTGTTTCATGCTTTTTATTTGATATTTATGTTAAGGTTACAATATACATTTTCTCATGAATCAATATTAAGTCATATTTTCCATGGAACAGAATTCTAACAATGCTTTTATATATGTAGATCATAATGGGACAACAGCACTAAAAGTAGTCCCCGCATTGGTAACTCAGTGCCATTCCCAGCGATCTTTCGCGCCACCATCTGGCGATGCGTCTATTTCATTGTGCACGAGTCGCTGCACACGCGCCTCACGGGCGCCATCTTACTAAGGTACCATACCAAAGCCCGGGAAACCTCTCTGGCAGCCATTTTGGATCCGCATCTCTCTCTCCAGTACTGAGCGTTTCCAGCCTCACTGTCTCTCACAGAGAAGAACAAGGTACCATTCCTTCCTACCTTGGTGAATAGGTAGTTACACTTCCCTTACTCTTTCTCTAGGGGATTAACACTTCCCTCTCTCTATGGGACCTACTGTGGGATTTTTCACTACTTCCCTCTGTCTCCACAGATTGCACTCTAAGGGAGAAGTGGTTCACTCCTCTGGACTCTCCTAATATTCCCCAATATCTTACTTACTGGGTTGCACTACATAGTATAGCCATGACGGGCAGGGCAGATGACCAGTCCCTTCCCAAGCAGGCAACTGCATGTACCACCAATGCAATTTAGTATTTGGCATGGGCTACTTGCAGACCTAAATTTGCTAGTGTTTTGGCTGAGCCAATATGTGAAGCCTGTAAGACTGCAGCAGTCACTGCACAATTACAATCCCACACAGCCCTACCAGCCAGCTCTGCGACAGCTACGGCTAATCAAACGAGCTTGGATTCTGAATGGTGTGCGCTCTATCTCTAGCGGGTCTACAAAACCTAGCCAGAATTCCAGAGACTCTAGATACCGTCCTACAGCACCTATCTACAGAGCCTCACAGACCGGTCACTCAGCAGTCGGTCACAAAGCGACCTCCCCTTTCCCCACCTGTTTTGCCTGATGAACAGGAAGAGGCATTGGGAAGAGGGACAGATCCTATCCGCAGATGAATAGGATCAGGATACCCCTAGATCACAATGAGAGGTCGAGAGCCTGATTCAGGCACACCCCACCTTTAGCAAACCAATAACATTTTCAAGAGGCAAAAGAAGTCTTCTTGTGTCTTTCCAGCCTATGAACAGCTGGGCGACATTGTTAAAGCACAATGGAAAACGCCAGACCATAGAGTCCAATTTTCCATCGCTTTACTCAAACTTATCCTTTTACTTTACAGACCTTGGTCTTCACCCCAGCAGTGGACCCACCCGTCTCTAAATTGTCAAAGACCACCACCATTCCAGTAGTCGATGCGGATTCCTTTAACGATCCTATCAACAAACGTCTTGAGGGTTTCTGCAAGTCGATTTTTACAGCAGCAGGCAGAACTCTCCGACCTATTATTGCCACCCCATGGGTATCCAGGTCAATGGAAGTTTGGGTGGAACAGGTGGCCCAACCTCTTTCTAGCTCCGATAGCGGACACAAATATATAAATTTGCGTAGCAGTCCTGGACGCGGCTAAGCTCGTCACATGGGCTTCGGCATAATCCATTGCAGCCAGATGTTTCCTTTGGCTAAAAAACTGGTCAACAGATCTTACCTTGAAGTGGTCTCTGCTTGGTCTCCCATTCTCGGGGAAAAAAAAAAAAAACAAAAAACAAAAAAAACAACTTTTTGGTGCTGAACAGAGAAGGAAAATTCTCAAGCTACAGAGCCAGAGGTCCTAACATGAAAAGCAACAAGCTCCGACCCGCCCCAGATTCCAGTCAAGGCAGAGCACGTCTTGGTCAGGAAGCAGAGCAGCACCTAAGCCCGCACGGGACAAAACAGCCTCCGCATGAGGAGGTGCCCACCCCTGAAAGCTAAACCCTTTGGCGGACGCTTAAGTCACTTTCGGGAGGTGTGACGGCATAGAGTACTGGAACCCTGGGTCCTACAGATCATTTCTATCTCATAGAATTCGCTCAGCTACCTCCGAGGTGATTTTCCATCTCAAGGCTCCCTACCACAGAACCCAGGCACTCAGCTTTCCATGGGGTTCCAAACGCCCTGACTGCCTCCGCGGTAGTAATGGCGGTCCCTCAAAGGTAAAAGGGGCTTCGGTTTCTACTTAAACCTGTTTATAGTACCCAAAAAGGATGGATCTTTTCACCTGGTGCTAGACCTAAAGGCACTAAACGACCATGTAAAGAAGCACCACTTCAAGATGGAATCCATCCAGTCAGTCCTAATGTCCCTGGACACAGAGGATTTCAGGGCGGTGATCGACATCAAAGAGGCATACCTGCATGTCCCCATACATCCCAACCACCACTGGGTCCTTCACTTTTCAGTGGCAGGAGAACATTGGCAATCCCTGGCACTCCCCTTCAGACTATCCTCCGCGCAAAGGCTATTCACAAAGGTCATGGCTGCGGCTCTAGAGGACCTGCGACTGCAGGGAGTGAGTGTCGTACCATACCTGGACGACCAACTGGTAAAGGCCCGTTCCATGGCACTGGCCACAACTCATCTCCAGACACTAATGCTGTTAGGTTGGCAGATAAACTTCCAAAATTCTCGATTCATACCTTCCCAGAGTACTGAATATTTAGGGCTTGATCTAAATTCTTCATTGGGAAGAGCCTTCCTTCCCCAATCCAAGATCACCTCCATGCAGGGGCTCCTGCCATCTCTGCAAAAAATGGATCAGGTACCTTTAAGGTTGCCATGAGAGTGCTAGGGACTATAGTGTCATCCTGCGATTCCATATGCGCAGCTCCACACCAGAGCCATGCAGAGCCTTACTCCAACACCAGAGGAGGAACTGAGCGAACCTAAACTGCAGGATTCCCCTATCAGATCTAGTTTGAACCTCTATCAGTTGGTGGCTTTGACCAACAACACTTCCGTCAGGAAAACCCTTCCCCAATCACCAGTGGACAGTCATCACAACAGTTGCCAGTCTACAAGGTTGGGGAGAAGTATTGGGAGACCTAACCGTACAGGGACGTTGGTCACAGAAAGAACTACTCCCCATCAACATCCTGGAATTAAGAGCAATCTACCTGTCATTGCTCCAATGGTCAGGCAGACTTCAAGATCTACCTGTAAGAATACAGTCAGGCAATGTGACAGCGTTGGCTTACATCAACCACCAAGGAGGCACAAGGAGTCAAGCTGCCCTCGCAGAGGCACAGCAAATTCTTCTGTGGGTGTAAAACACGGTACCAGCTATCTCCGCAGTTCATATCCCTGGAGTGGGCAACTGGATAGCAGATTTTCTCAGCCGAGAGACCTTAGATCAGGGAGAGTGGAGCCTACACCCAGAGGTTTTTTCAACTGATTCTGGCAAGGTGGGGCACTCCGGAAGTAGACTTAATGGCATCCAGGTACAACAACAAGCTTACGAGGTTCTTCACAAGAAGCAATGACCCTCTGGCCCTAGCATGGACACACTGGTGGTTCCGTGGCAGTTTCACCTAGCATATGTCTTCCCACCACTGGCACTTCTGCCAAGTGTAATCAAGAAGGGTAGAAACAGTTGTAGTGGCACCCTACTGGCCACACCACACTTGGTTCGAAGAGCTCATAAGTTCATCAGTGGACGCACCATTCCACCTTCCAGACAGAATGGATCTGTTATCTCAGGGACTGATCCTCCACCTGAGTTCACCATGGCTGGATTTAACGGCATGACACTTGAAGCCATAATCCTAGCCAGATCAGGAGTTCCAAAAAAGGCCATACCGACCTTACTAAGGGCCAGAAAGCCCGTCTTCGCACGCATCTACCACAGGGTATGGAGGACATTCATATCCTGGTGTAAATCTAAAGCCAAAGACCCACAGTCCTGGGACGAAAGTAGCCTATTGTTATTCCTTCAGGAGGGTTTAGAAATAAGGGCTGGCACTCAGCTCACTGAATGTTCAGGTATCAGCCTTATCTATCCTTTTTCAGCAGCAGCAGCTTGCAATGCTGCCCAACATCAAGACCTTCCTACAGGGAGCATTGAGGATGATACCGCCATACCGTCATACAATCCCTCCCTGGGATCGCAATATGGTACCTTCTGTATTGCAGGAGCAACCGTTCGAGCCATTGGCTCGATTCCATTAACTCTGCTGACTTTTCAGGTAGTTTTCTATTAGCCATCACTTTGGCTAGACTAGTTTCAGAACTAGCAGCTCTATCTTGTCGTCCACCATTTTTGATTTTTACAAGGACAAGGCGGTGTTGAGACCTACCTAGGATTCTTCCTAAGGAGTTCCATCTTAACCAGGACCTGGTGGTTTCTTCATTTTGTCCTGAACAAAAGACATATTTGGAACAGTTACATATGTAGATGTGGTTCGTTCTCTCAGAACATACACCAGGGCTACCAAGAGTAGAAGGAAGCTAGACAACCTCTTTGTCTTACCAGAAGGACCACGGAAAAGCCTTAAGGTATCTAAGGCCACCAATACAAGATGGATTAGGTCAACAATCTTGAAGGCCTGTGAGGTACGAGGTAAGACCACACCCTTCCAGGTTCAGCTCATTCTACTTCTTCACTCAGCACTTCTTGGGTGGTTCGCCTCCAGGCTTCAGCAGAACAGGTCTGTAGGGCTGCAGTGTGGTCATCCACACACACCTTTTCCAAATTCTACAAGGTGCATACATCGCCTCAGCCGAAGCGAGCTTCGGCAGGAAAGTGTTGCAGGTGGTTATTCCCTGAACACTAGGGGTAAAAAGTCCCGCCCTCATGGGTAGCTTTGGGACGTCCCCATGGTGCCTGTGTCCCCCAATCTAGGCAAGAGAAAAATAGATTTTTGTACTTACCGTTAAATCCTTTTCTCTTGTCCTACATTGGGGGACACAGGCCTTCCCTCCCTGTATTAGTTCATGTTAATATTGATCAGGTAATATCTTATATAATTTTTGTTGTTCAAATAGCAACAATTTCAAACAGCAGGTGGTTCATACCGTGCTTAGCTTGCATTGGGGAGGAGCTCCTTCTCTTCACATGGGCAATTGGTAGGGCTCGTCATCTCTTCTTCGGTCAGAAAACTGAGGATTGAGGAGGTAGGCGGGGATGAAGCCCAGAGCAGGAGGAGGAGGAGCCACTTTAACCTTTTAGTGTCCTTTCTCCAAGCAACAGGATCTTCATCCCCATGGTGCCTGTGTCCCCCAATGTAGGACAAGAGAAAAGGATTTAACGGTAAGTACAAAAATCTATTTTTAAATTTTTGTCAATAAAATGTTTCGTAATCAGAATTTGATCTGTATTTTTTTTCTCCTTAAGGTCTGGGTACTTAAAAGCAAAAAAATATATGGAAGAAGAAAATTACGACAAAATAATCAGCGAATGCACAAAGGAGGTAGAATCAGAAGGCAAATACATGGCTGAAGCTTTATTACTAAGAGCCACATTCTACCTGCTGATTGGAAATGCTGCTGCTGCAAAGCCAGATTTGGATCAGGTCATTAGCATGGAAGAATGCAATGTTAAGGTATGGAGATTTTAATTTAATGGCTAAGATGTGGTGGTATTAAAAGGGGTTTTAATTAAAAATTCTTATTTTAAGCTCTTCCCTTTTTGAATTGAAATGCAGCAGAGCTATGTTTTAACTTAGTACAGGTATAGGACCCGTTATTCAGAAAGCTACAAATCTATTATCTTCCATAGACTCCATTTTAAACAAATAATTGATTTTTAGAAATGCATTTCCATTTTCTCTGTAATTTAAAACCTCGATCCTAACAAAGATGCATGGATCCATATTGGTGGCAAAAAAATCCTATTGGTTTTATTTCATGTTTAAATTATATTTTTGTAGACATGGAGGCTTTTTATTAAAAGGGTTGTTTGCGTTCTTTTAGTATGATGTAGAAAGTGATATTCTGAGATAACTTGCATTTGGTTTTCATTATTTCTGTATCATGAGTTATTTAGCTTTTTATTCAGCAGCTCCAGTTTGCAGTTTCGATGCTAGGGTCCAGATTAACTAGGGATGTACCGAATCCAGGATTCGGCCTTTTTCAGCAGGATTCGGCCGAATCCAAACCTCTATTGTTCACACCTGTGACACCTCTATTGTTCACACCTGTGACACCTCTATTGTTCTCACCTGTGACACCTCTATTGTTCTCACCTGTGACACCTCTATTGTTCACACCTGTGACACCTCTATTGTTTACACCTGTGACACCTCTATTGTTCACACCTGTGACACCTCTATTGTTCACACCTGTGACACCTCTATTGTTCACACCTGTGACACCTCTATTGTTCTCACCTGTGACACCTCTATTGTTCTCACCTGTGACACCTCTATTGTTCTCACCTGTGACACCTCTATTGTTCTCACCTGTGACACCTCTATTGTTCACACCTGTGACACCTCTATTGTTTACACCTGTGACACCTCTATTGTTGACACCTGTGACACCTCTATTGTTCACACCTGTGACACCTCTATTGTTCACACCTGTGACACCTCTATTGTTCACACCTGTGACACCTCTATTGTTCTCACCCCTAAAGCCTGTACTGTTCCACCTGAGACCCAGACTGAAACTGCCCACATTGTTCTCCTGTTCAAACCTTATTCAAAATGCTAATGGGGCCCCAGCTCTGTGTCACTGTATATAGTACATATTAGACTGGTCCTGATTCCTGTCTCCTGCTCTGTTCTGTTTTCCCTATGCTCCCTGTGTGTGTCATACTTTGTCTGCCCTATACTCCGTGTGTCATACTTTGGTATTTGTTCTGGGGGTTTGTTAGAAATTGAAAATTATTGTTAGGGGCCCCTAAGGTGTTTAATCATATGCTGGGGTACTGTATTATACACAAGGGAGGAGGAGCCATATGGATTTATGGGTATGTCTTATATGACTTAACTTTTGTCACATATGAGTGACATTTATATTACTGCTCCCTATACCTTTACCAGCAAGCTCAGCAGCCATCCATCATACAGCCCTCCAGCAGCCATCATATTGCCCCCAAGTATTTATGTACCTGTACCAGCGCCCAGCAGCAACAGCAAACATATGGCCCCCAAATCTGTACCTGGCTGTGCCAGCAGGAAGCTTCACACTTTACAGTAATAGAAAGAATGTCTTCAGTTCAGTGACTGTGTAAGGCTGAGAGCAGCGAGAGTCACACCAAGCAGCCCACCAGCTCTCTGCCTCTCTCTGACACCCAACACATCAGTGATGTCATTGACGCGTATATCGCGATGCACCGCACAGAAGGAACTATTACTTGCCAGCAAGAGGGAGAATGGGAAGGAGATGGATTCCACCCAACTGGGTGACCATGATAACTGAAACAAATTATTAAATAAACACTTGAAAAAAAATCCCCTTAAAAGTGCGTCCCTCAATGATGGCGCCCTAGACAGCTGCCTACTCTGCCTACCCCTAGTCCGGCCCTGATCCCTGCAGTGAGCACCAACCATTTGGTTTTTTGGTGTGCTATTAATGTGGACATGGTCTTGCGGTAACATGGGTGTGTTTTAAAGTGGGTGTGGTCTTAAAACAGGGAGTGGCTAACACTGGCTTCCGTTATCAGCCCTCCACCATGTAGATTAGAAAAATTCCGGCCCTCTGTACCATAGAAGTTGGACAGCACTGGAATAGAGGAATAGACGAGCAGTAATAATTAGCAATAGCAATACATTGCTTACAGATAATTTGTTTGTTTTTTTAGATGGGGTCAGTGACCACTTAAATCCAACCTTTTAGGGTCAGGGCACACAGGCAGATTCGGGGAGATTAGTCGCCCGGCGACAATCTCTTCTTCGGGCGACTAATCTCCCTGAACTGCCTTCCCGCCGGCTACAATGTAAATCGCTGGCAGGATTTATATTTAAGCGGCAGGGGAGGCAGTTTGGGGAGATTAGTCGCCCGAAGAAGAAGAGATTGTTGCCGGGGCGACTAATCTCCCCGAATCTGCCTGTGTGCCCTGACCCTAAAAGGTTGGATTTAAGTGGTTTTAGAGGTTTTTGAAACCACAACTAAACTTACAAACTCTTAATAGTGAATTCAACCCTTAACTAAAAAAAACCCTAACCCCCCTCCCTCCTCCCCCCAGGCTAGCTGCCCCCGGGGAAATGCCCCTAACTTTTTATTTACCCCTCGATGCAGATTCAGGGATCGCAGTTGACAGCAGCCATCTTCTGGTGCTTCGAAAATTTGTCTATTTTGGCGCAAACCGGGAAATTGCTCCAACTGCGCATGCGCCGCTTCGCTGGTCTCAGTCTCAGATTACCGAAGACCCAGAAGATGACTGCCGTGAATTGCTATCCCTGAATCTGCACCGAGGGTAAAAATTTGGGGCATTTCCCCGGGTTAGCAGCTAGGCTGAGGGGAGGAGGTAGGGGGTCTACGTAGGGTAGGGGGGTAGTTAAAGAGTTGAATTTTCCTTTAAACCACGATTGTCGTTACATTTATTAAAAGATCCGAATATAAAAAGTACGAATGAAAAGTGCTGAACGATACGGAAACCTCCGAATTGAATAAAGTGGTCCAATAAGATCAGCTCCCATTGACTTCTGTAGCACCTTGACAACTTTTTACTTGGCAAAGTTTAGCATTAGTGGTTTTTACACTTGATAAATCTGAAATAGGAAAATAGGAAAACCACACATTTGTTGAGATTCATGAAAAAAAAAAAAAAACTATTTGTCTGAAAATTGGCCCCATAGAGTAAGATCTCTTATCCGGTTCCCAAGCATTGTGGGTAACAGGGGCCATACCTGTACAAATGTTACGTTTTGCACCTTTTCCTCCTTCTTCTCCTGCACTGACTGATCATATACTGAAAAATGCTACACAATGGGTGTTCATACTATCTCTAAATCTTTTTGGGGGAAACTCCTGTACTTTGACCACTGATCGACTGGTTGAATCAAATCACATATTTGCCTGGTTTAACTTTCTGAGACTTAAGTTTTAATAGAACAAGACTTTTAAGAAGCCATATTTGTACCAGCTTAGAGCAAGGTTGTGTTTTTATTCAGTTTTCATTTTCCCCCCTAGCTCCGTGCAAATGCCCTTATCAAGCGTGGGAGTATGTATATGCAGCAGCAGCAGCCGGTCCTTTCTACTCACGATTTTAACATGGCAGCAGATATCGATCCCCAAAATGCTGATGTTTATCATCACAGAGGGCAGGTGAGTACTATATACACAAACTGATTACAGATTCAGCTAGGCCCAGGAATAGTGGCATATTTTGATTAACATCGTTGGTTTTCAAATCTGTTGACCGTCCAACAATGCATGGCTTCTGGATCTTTAGAAAGGAGCACGTGTGGATCCGTGTGCGAATGAGAATCTTGCACCTGCTGCTGCACTTTTGTGTCTTGCAAAAAGTAATTGTGTTTACCTTTTAAAGGAATTGTTGAGTGTAAAAATAAAAACTGGGTAAATGGGCTGTACAAAATACTGAGACTGAGTGGATGTGTAACATAACTAGGGATGCACCAAATCCACTATTTTGGATTCGGCCGAATCCTTTGCGAAAGATTCCGCCGAATCCTAATTTGCCTATGCAAATTAGAGGTGGGACGGGGAAAACATTTTTTACTTCCTTGTTTTGTGACAAAAAGTCATGTGATTTCCCTCCCTGCCCCTAATTTTCATTTGCAAATTAGGATTCGTATTCGGCTGGGCAGAAGGATTTGGTCAAATCCGGGATTCAGTGCATCCCTAGACATAACAGAACACTACTTCCTGCTTTTCAGCTCTCTTGGTTTCCACTGATTGGTTACCAGGCAGTAACCAATCAGTGACTTAAGGGGAGGCACATGGGACATAAAGGTCCCCATAGACGCAAAGATTTTCCTTTGCCGAAGGACTGATTTTAGTGAAATCCGACCAATCCGTCTGTGGGAATTTAGTGGGAATGAAACGTGAAGTTAGTGGGAATCAAACGATCGTACATACGCCAGAAAATCGGGCAGGTTAAAAAAAAATTATCGGTCCCAGTGCAATCTCTGTGTCTGCAGGGCCAAGCAGGCAGCTACTTTCCTGGCAATATCACCTGAAATGGTCTTTTTAGTTGATGGACAAATCGTACATTTAAACGATCGTTTCGAGATAATCGTGGTCTCACGATAAGGAAAAGATCTTTTAAATAACTTTACATCTATGGCCAGCTTAACTGTTGCTTTTTAATTTGAGCTGAATGCCGCTGATCAAATGCGAACTCGCTGAACATTTATGTCCCATGTGGGCACCCTTATAGCCACTGACTAACTCAGAGTTAGAGAGCTGCAAAGCAGGAAGTAGTGTTCTGGCTATTATGTTACACATCCAGTCACTCCAGCCTTTATACATTACATTTTTGCCTAACTAACTATATTAGAAACATTTTTCATTTTGTACAGCCTGTCTATTTACCCAGTTTTAATTTTTATACTGAACTGCTCCTTTAAGAGCCAATGTGCCATTCACCCACCTTTTGTCCTCCAAGTGTACAAACCGCATGGCTGCTGATCTCAAAGGCCACTGCACATGAAGTTACACATACCAGACGTTTCCCATAATGCTCAGTTGTATCAGGCGTCAGGGACAGAACAACACTAGATTCTGCTCAATCTGTAACAGTTTTACTTTCCAACGTTTGAGCAGTAAATGTGAACTCCCAGAACTCGCCAGATTAGCGATGTTGCCTCCTTGATAAGAAATTCTTTTTGGCAAAACATATTTTACATTTATATGAATGTAAGTCTGTGCGGATGCCTGAGCACAAGCTAAAGGACTAATTGCCTTGTTTGTATTCTTAGCTGAAAATCCTTTTAGACCAAGTAGAAGAGGCTGTTGAAGACTTTGATGAATGTATCCGACTGCGACCAGATTCTGCGTTGGCTCAAGCACAGAAATGTTTTGCACTGGTAAATATCTCCCTTCCTTGCCATGACATGTGATTAGGGGTGAGAACACAAATATAAGGTTGGCAGGAAGATTTGGAGCAGAAATGTATGATGGCGGTTATATATAAGCTTCCAGCTACCCCGTCCCTTCTGTACCTGCCCAGAACTCTCTCCCTGCTCCTCTCACGATAAGACCTGACGGCATCTGAGCAGCGGAGGGCTCCTCCTGAAGTGAAAGGCGACTGAAGAGTGAGCCGGTACCTTGGAGTTTGTTCTGGGTTTTGGAATACCATACGTTACACCATGACCACATAAAGACACAAGTTGAAAGGCCAAGTTCTTTTATACAGATTATGGATCTCTGAGGTTACTTTTAATATCCTCACATTATACAACGAGGGATTCATGATTTGTTATAATACACACGTTTCAATAAATATATATAATTTTATAGGAATGTTGGTCTATGTCAATAGCTTTTTCCTAAACTTGACCCATTGTCACAGCTGCACTGACCACTTAAAGGGTTAAGCAAACAACGTTGCCGTTTCTTTTCTCTGCAATATAGGAGTAATTGTTATTTTGTTTTTGAACTAATCTAGATTTAATACATGTTGGTAAAAAACGGACTACAATGAAACCTCGTTTATAAGTACCCTGATTCATTTTTCCCGCATTTTACATTTTTTTATTTATGGTTTTACCAATTTATAATTCATTTCAATGGGTACATTGCCCTGATTTTACGTCATGTTTTCCTGGATTTTACATCAAATTGTGTCCTGATGTTCCTAAAAACTGTTTTGTTTTTTTTCCCCCTCTATGAACGTTATTTGTGAAATAAAGAGGTTTAAAATACTAAGCAGATGTATATTCTGCCATGGTTCTGCCTGTAAATGGTCAATTGCAATGAGTGTGGCCCTTATACAGTCCTGCACCAATCACTTGTTTCTTTAGCGTGTGTGTGTGACTGACGGTGAGTCTTGCACTCGCCCCCCATAGTGTAACATTAACCCTGCAATGTTTAACCCTTGTTATTAACACACTAAATATTGTATCTCACAGTAAAACTCAATCCTGTGCTTATATCCTTTCAGCACTTGAAGAAAAAGTCGCTTTAACACATTTCCAGGATTTTACATAATTGTTTCCTGGTCCCCTGAAAAACGTAAAATTGGGGTTCTACTGTATTTAGCCTGGAATGAATGGCTTTAATTAGAGCAGTAGGTTCAGGGCCTTGTATGTAGAAGTTTTAGGGTCAATACAATTTTATTTGTATCCATAAATATATACAGAGCTATAACGATTTAGTGCCATGTGCTAAGAGATATAGAAGGAAGAAGGTCACCGCTGTCTAACTGCACTTTGAGCTACAGAAATATTTTAACAACCGCTGGCATCTGGATACAGCTGTCTTGTTTCCAAACTGCCAATTGTGTAGTTTGATAATGTTGTGGGACCCATGGGTTTGGGCAAGTATAGGAGCAAGCCAGAGTTTTTTTTTTTTAAAACCTAATGGTGCACCTGTTAAATGATTCCTTGTTCTTAATCTTTCATTTGCCTTGTAGTATCGGAAAGCATATACCGGCAGCAACCCCATACAGATCAAAGAAGCTATGCAAGGGTTTGAAGATGTCATTATCAAGTTCCCAAAGTGTGCAGAAGGTTATGCACTCTATGCCCAGGTGAGGAACCAAGTGCTTGTCTATAGACTTAACAAATGGGTTACCGTATATACTCGAGTATAAGCCGTCCCGAGTATAAACCGAGGTACCTAATTTTACCTCCAAAAACTGGGAAAGCTTATTGACTCGAGTATAAGCCGAGGGTGAGAAATGCAGCAGCTTCTGGTAAGTTTCAATCAAAAAATTGAGGGTTTCTGCTCCCATCGGAGGTGCCGGCGTCTCGTTTTTAGATGCCGGCGACCATTCTTGGACGCCGGCAAATATTCTTGGAGACTATTCTTGGATACCGGCGACTATTCTTGGACGCTGGCGACTATTCTTGGACGCCGGCGACTATTCTTGGACGCCGGCGACTATTCTTGGACGCCGGCGACTATTCTTGGACGCCGGCGACTATTCTTGGACGCCGGCGACTATTCTTGGACGCCGGCGACTATTCTTAGACGCCGGCGACTATTCTTAGACGCCGGCGACTATTCTTAGACGCCGGCGACTATTCTTAGACGCCGGCGACTATTCTTAGACGCCGGCGACTATTCTTAGACGCCGGCGACTATTCTTAGACGCCGGCGACTATTCTTAGACGCCGGCGACTATTCTTAGACGCCGGCGACTATTCTTAGACGCCGGCGACTATTCTTAGACGCCGGCGACTATTCTTAGACGCCGGCGACCGTTTTTGCGCTTGACCCGAGTATAAGCCGAGGTAGAGTTTTTCAGCATATTTTTGGGGGCTGAAAAACTCGGCTTATACTTGAGTATACACGGTATATCTAGGGATGCACTGAATCCAGGCATTGTTTCGGTATTCGCCAGGATTTGGCGATTTTCAGCAGGATTCGGGCCGAACCAAATCCTTTAAATCTTTTTTGTCACAAAACAAGGAAGTAAAACATTCCTTTCTTTTCCCCTCCCCCTCACTGATTTGCATATGCAAATTAGGGTTCGGTATTCAGCCGAATCTTTCACGAAGGATTTGCCGAATCCAAAACAGTGGATTTGGTGCATCCATAGTTATATTGTTTTTTCATTTCTGAGATGTCAAACTTTCTGTGATCTCTTAATGATTTTATGCTCTTAGGCAGTGGTCCCCAACTTTTTTTTACTCATGAGCAAAAGTGTGAAATAATGTTGGAGAGCAACACATAATGTTCCTGAGGCTTCCAAATAAGTGCTGTTATTGGGTATTGGTAGCTTCTATGTGGACTGGCAAGCAGCAGGAGACTCTGGCAATACATATGGTTTTTATGAAACTAAACCTTGCCTTTAAACCAAGAATTCAAAAATAAGCAGCTGGTTGGAGGCCACTAGGAGCAACATGTTACTCACGAGCTACTGGTTGGGGATCACTGCTCTTAGGTGTAAAGTTGAATGTTTATAGTTAATATAAGTTATTTCCCCCTTTTGCAAAAAGGATTGACTGCAAAGTCTTACCTGTTTGGTGCCCGAGGCAGTGCCAATAAATGCACAAACTATCACAGCATAACTTCAATTATTTTATCCCCAGGCACTAACTGATCAGCAGCAGTTTGGAAAAGCTGATGAAATGTATGATAAATGCATAGATCTTGAGCCTGACAATGCCACCACCTATGTTCATAAAGGGTAAGTGCCACCACACAAATATTCGTTTTCTGTGCATTTCTCTTTGCTTGTATAGTATAACATAAGAGCTAAGCTGGGAAATGTGCCATAGTGAGGACTAAGGACCAGATACAAAGCGGTTCTAGAGCTGAATCGTTGTGTTGTTGGAGACTGCACTTAGACAAACATTAGCAAAACTAACTTGCTTTATGGCAGGGACTTTAGATATTCTTTTAGTATGGCCATTGACCCAGAGGGTAAAACAAGATCCAAGTGCCCCTATCACAAAGGCATATTAACATGTGGTGCACTTTTTGTCTAAGTATAGTTGTTTTTTTTTTTTTTACATAGCACTACTTGTGTCAATATAATAAAATAGAAACATTTTAACTATTAAATTCGAACACCTAATTGAAACAATTTTAAAAGATCATTAAAGGAACAGAAACACCAAAAAAAGAAAAGTAATTAAAATGTCATCTACTGTTACCCTGCACTGGTAAAACTGCTTTGGAAGGACGACTATAGTTTGAGTAAGCCGTTGTGTTGCCATGTTGGGCAGCCATTGACGCTGAAAAAAAAAAGAGAAAAGGCATAAGTTACTTAGCAGATAACAGATAAATGCTGTAATAGAATGCATTGGTATTCTACCGAGTGCATCTGTTATGTGCTATGTACCCTGTGCTTTCAATGGCTGCCCCCATGGCAACACAGCCGCCTACTCATAAACTATAGTAGAGTTTCTAAAGCAAACACATCATTTTTACCAATGCAGGGCAACAGTACATGATATTTTAATTACTTAAAAACACTTTTCATTTTTGGTGATACTGATTAGGGGGGTTATTTATCAAAATCTTAATTTCTCATTTATTTCTGAAAGCTACTCCAACCAAATCCACAAGGGTTGTTTCCCTTTATTTATCAATACATTTTCCCAAAAATTGTGTGCCGGAAGAAAAAATCATGAAAAACTACGATTTTTTTCGGATTTTTGCACGAAACCCAGTGCAGAGATCAAGATAATCTTTGGGACTTCTCCCATTGACTTATATACGACGTCAGCAGGTCTGAGATGCCGGGTTTTCGGATTCAGTCATTTTCCATCCTCGGGGTATAATAAATCACAAAAAAAATTATTTTTGTAGTCAAATTATTATAATAAAAGATCTTATTGTGTGATAGCATCATTTTAAGCACAAGATGCTGTGCAGTTCTGCCGCACTCAAAAGTACAGACTGATTGGGTTCAGATTAAGGTGACCCAAATGTGTTTGAATGTGATGGGGACCTTAGAATGTAAGCTCTGTTGGACGCTGTCTGACGGACAATGTAACAATTTTTTTCTAATTTTTTAAATTTTCTGTTTACAGCTTACTTCAGCTCCAGTGGAAACAGGACTTGGAAAAAGGTCTAGATCTTATTAGCAAGGCCATAGAAATAGATAACAAATGTGATTTTGCCTATGAAACAATGGGGACTATAGAGGTTCAGAGGTAAGTTTACGTTCTTTTAATTCAAGTTTTTCATTGCTGCTGCTTAAAGGGATTCTGTCTTGATTTTTTTGATGTCGTTTTTATTTCTAGATGACACTGTTTACACTGCAAATAATTTACTCTACAATATAAAATTTCATTCCTGAACCAGCAAGTGTATTTAGTTGTAATATTGGTGTGTAGGTGCATCTCAGGTCATTTTGCCTGGTCATGTGATTTCAGAAAGAGCCAACACTAGGATGGAACTGCTCTCTGGCAGGCTGTTGTTTCTCCTACTCAATGTAACTGAATGTGTCTCAGTGGGACCTGGATTTTTACTATTGAGTGATGTTCTTAGATCTACCAGGCAGTTGTTATCTTGTGTTAGGGAGCTGCTATCTGGTTACCTCCCCATTGTTCTTTTGTTTGGCTGCTGGGGGGAAAGGAAGAGGGGGGTGATATCACTCCAATTTGCAGTACAGCAGTAAAGAGTGACTGAAGTTTATCAGAGCACAAGTCACATGACTGGGGGCAGCTGGAAAACTGACAATATGTCTAGCCCCATGTCAGATTTCAAAATTAAATTTCAGCGCAGAATTCTGCCGGAGCAGCACTATTAACTGATGCGTTTTGGGGGGGAAAAACATTTTTCCTATGACCGTATTCAATTAAAGGGGACCTGTCACCCTAAGAAATAATTCCAAATCCTATTTTATGATGTAAATCAAGCAAAATGAACTTCACATACACTATATACATGTTTTAATTCTTGCTTCTGTTGATCTTGGAATTCACAATCGCCTCAAGCACACAGGCGCCATTTTTTTGGACACTAATGTTAAACAGGATTTTGGCATGATGCAAAGCTTGCGTTATGCAACACAATGGGGCACCTAATACCCATGGCTAAACAATTAGACAGTGAGGAGGGTGAGGGAACATGGAGAGAGCAGTGACATTTAGGAGGTGCAGAATGGAAAGTGAAAATTTACCGCCATCTATATGGTGGCGTTAACTTATTTTTTCGCCAGAAAATTCTCAATGGGAGGGACATGAAATATCGCATAACATCTCGTTTTACCCATAATTCCTGTTGTTATTTTTGGAAAAATAAACTAATCTCCCCTGCATAAAAATGTAGGATAGCAGCAACGAATGCATAAATAGTAAAACACTTAACAAAGGCATCTCTGAAAATTCTTTTATTAAAAGGCATAAAAGGTATAGCAGCAAGTTAACAAAAATATGTTTCTTCACATTTTTAAAAAAAATAAAGGCAAAAAAAGTAAAAAAAAAAAAAAGCCAGCTAATCGTTCTTCTTAGCCAAGGCTGAAATGTCTCTCTTGATTTCCTCCATGGTGGATTTGAGACTGGCAATATCCTGCTGTATTTCCGCCAACACCGGTGTATATGGTTCTTCTGTCTGTGTGCCTGCACACCGCAGAGATGAACCCTCCTCTGGATCCTCCAGATCCTCTATGGCTTGCCCCTCCTCCTCAGCGGCTGGTGCTGCCTCTTCTTGGCCTTGTTCTGGGAGTAAATAATAATAGATGATGTTAATTGGTTTATTATTTTAAAAAAAATTGGGGGGGGGGTTGTGACATTAAAGTGATAGTTTGACTTTCATGTTATATTCTGAGAGACTTCGCAATTGTTTTTCATTTTTTATTATTTGTTGTGGTTTTTGAGCAGCTCTCGAGTTTGCAAGTTCTGGTTGCTAGGGTACCAGTTAACCTTAAAATAAATCACTAATTTGAATAAGAGACAGGATAGGGTCCAAGGGCCTAAATAGAAAGATAAGCAATAAAAAGCAATAATAAAAATATAGCCTTACAGAGCATTTATTTTTTTAGAAGGGGGTCACTGACCCCCATTTTAAAGCTGCAAAGAGACTGAAGAAAAAGGCAAATAATTTAAAAACCATGAAAAAAAATGAAGACCAACTGAAATGTAGAGTTAGACATTTACCTTCTTGCACCTCTTGTATTAGCTCATGATTGCGCCGTTTCATATCTGACCAGAGGCGCTGCAGCTGGCGGACTTCAAGGTCTAGTTGAAATTTGCGGTGCATCTTGCGCACCAGTCTGTGCATGATTCGGCGCTTCACCTCGTGCACCCCCACAGTACTTAACGGCTGAGTGTCATAATCATGACGCAGGAGGAATTTGGCCATATACTGTGCTTCCTCGGTTGTCAGGGAACTGACTCCAGCCATGTCTTCAGATGTTGTTGACTATTAAAGAAGTGCGCACGTGCAGGACGTCATTGCGACTAAATATTAATTGTCGCAGAAATAGTCTCCATAGTATTGTTGCGTATAATAGTTATTAGAATAATCGCTATTTAAATTCACCGCTACTATATATTAGTCGCCGTAATTTTTCTTGTTCACAAGCTGCTAATTGTCGTCACCTACTTGTGAATAGTCTACATATTTATATGATGCATATATAGGTTTATATGATGCAGACATGTTTGATTGGTGTTACTCTGGTAATGCTGGATGGTATAATCATCAGTCAATAAAGTTTATAAGTTCTGAAGATGTATTTCTGACCATAAATGTCACAGTAAAAATTGCCTTAATAACCGCCATAATTAACGCCATAAAACGACTATTTTATAGCATAAATGTTCGCAAAAGCTTAATTTTTCGCCAGAAAATTCGCAACTCGCTAAAATTACCGCTAACATAAGCTGGTTCATTAACGTAGTTACCGCAAGTGATCACAATGACTTCTGAGCGCATCGCTGTTTAGTAAACTTAGTCTCTGCGAATATTCTGGCGTAAAAATATTCTCAGCGATAACATGCGGAAACTTAAAGTCAGATTTACCGCACTTTAGTAAACGGACCCCTATGTTCTTAAAAGGGGTGATTCACCTTTAAATAAACTTTGA
Organism: Xenopus laevis; assembly: GCF_017654675.1. Lineage (NCBI taxonomy): Eukaryota > Metazoa > Chordata > Amphibia > Anura > Pipidae > Xenopus > Xenopus laevis. The sequence goes on from NC_054374.1 coordinate 8,196,299, forward strand.
GTACCAGTATGTTATAGAATGGTTGCTTTTAAGTAACTTTTCAATTGGTCTTCATTATTTATAAGTTTTTGAATAATTTGTCGTCTTCTTCTGACTTTCAAGCTTTCAAATGGGGGTCGCTGACCCCATCTAAAAACAAATGCTCTGTAATGCTATTAATATATAGTTATTACTCATCTTTCTATTCAGGCCTCTCCTATTCATATCCCAGTATCTTATTCGAATCAGCGCATGGTTGTTAGGGGAATTCGTGCCCTAGTAACCAGATGGCTGAAATGACAAACTGGAGAGCTGCTGAATAAAAAGCGAAATAACTCAAAACCCAGAAATAATAGAAAATGAAAACCAATTGCAAATTTTCTCAGAGTATCACTCCCTACATCATACTAGAAGTTAAATTGAAGAACCCCTTTAAAATGTGATCCTCACAGGGGTGATTAAAAAGAGCAGAACTGACAAAGGATAATGCTGTTTTTTAGCTGTATTTGATCACAGTTTTTGATTTAGAAGCAATTTTATATTTACTATTAGCCTTAAAGGAGAAGGAAAGCTACCAAAGCAGTTTATTGCCAATAGATTAGCCACAATAGTGCAAGCTATAACACTATATATTTATAAGGGATGCACCGAATCCTCTATTTTGGATTCTGCTGAACCCCCGAACCCTTCGCAAAAGATTCAGCCGCATACCGAATCTGAATCGTTATTTGCATATGCAAATTAGGGGTGGGATGGGGGAAACATTTTTCCCTTCCTTGTTCTGTGATTAAAAAGTCATGCGATTTCTCCCCACCCCCCTGATTTGCATATTCGGATTCAGTTCGGCCAGGCAGAAGGATTCGGCTGAATCCGAATACTGCTGATAAAGACTGAATCCCGAACTGAATCCTGGGTTCAGTGCATCCCTAATATTTATTCTGCAGAATTCTTTACCATACTTAAGTAAACAGATATAGAAGTTCTCGGTTTGTTTAGTATAGCAGCTGCCCTATTAGCTTGGTGTGACATCACTTCCTGCCTGAGTCTCTCCCTGCTCACTCATAGCTCTGGGCTCATATTATAGCAGGAAGGAGAGGGGAAAAGGGAGGGGGAGAGAGGAGCAAACTGAGCATGCTCAAGCCCTAGCCCTGGAGGTTTAAGCTGAAAACAGGAAGTCTGATACAGAAGCCCATGAGTACACAATAGAAGGAAAGAAATGTGCTGTTTCTTTTGACAGAGGACTCTGAGCAGCATTACTTTGAGGGGTTACTGGTGTATTTATATAGACCTTTCTGATAAAGCTTACTTACTTTTAGCCTTTCCTTCTCCTTTAACACCTTTTCTCTTCTCCTCTTCAGGGGGAATCTGGACAAAGCCATTGAGATGTTCAACAAAGCCATCAATCTGGCCAAGTCTGAGATGGAAATGGCCCACCTCTACTCACTATGTGATGCAGCTTATGCCCAGACTGAAGTTGCAAGGAAATATGGGTTGAAGCCCCCAACACTGTAATAGACTTTCTCTCTCTCTCTCTCCCGGAAAGACAAAGTGCTGTGAGCGCAAGAAGCGGAGCTGCAGAAGTGCGTCGTTCTGCTTGTGCCACTGTCATTCCTTCTGTTAGTTGTTGTGGGAGTTGTGGGAGTCAGTCATTGTCTCGAGTGTTTCCCTTTGCAGCAGTCCATGATGACGAGGGAATCCAGGTATCATTGCATGAGAGCTCAACATATTGTCAGCCATGCAAATAAAACTGCTGAGGGTTTTTTTTTTTTCTTTCCTGTTCTGACCGGGGTTGGGCACTTTCCCCCCCTCTCTTTCCATTTATATTTTAATATTCTGGTCATTTTTTTTTTTACATGTTTCAGTTCACCTTCTCTAACTAGTCACAAACAACTGATTCTCTTTTTCTGTAGCAATGAAACTGTCAATTTGTGAGCTTGGAAACAAAATATTCAGCGTCTGATTTCCGCCGTCATTTAGAAACGTTTTTAATCCACCGTTTCTTTGAACCCCCCCCCTGGTAGCACCGCAGTACTGACCCACTCACAATACCTACAGGCTTCAGAACTTGCCGATTTCACTGATTTGGGGAATGTTTTCTGAGCGGCGCAACAGATTTCTCACCCGTGTCCCAAACGTGATTCTTCCCAACAGGAGCTCCTTGTACGTAATTTCCTTTTTAATGTTAATTTATGTTCCAGAGAATCATGCTTGCCTATAAATGATACCGTGTGGACCATCATCCCGTCTTGTGCATTGTGGTGTTTTTCACTCCCCTCCACTTTTATTTGTGCCGCCCAATTCCTGCCTACAAACAAGTGCTCATCTTTTATAGACCTGGTAGGAAACGCTACAGAATGACCATGGTTGTTCCATTCCACATAGAAAAGAGGGGTTTTTTTTTTGTTGCTTTTTTTTTGTTTCTATCCATCTAGTTTGAAAAATATACCATAATAACCCCTGTGCCCACCATAGCCCTATCACTCACTCAAAGCAATTAACAGCAGTGTATACTGGGTAAAACTGCACATGTCGCTAGTAAAGTAAAGTTGAGTCCCGACTTGCCCATTTTTTTTTACCAAACTGCTGAATGAGACCGTTTTTAATCACTGGTTGATATTGGTTTAGCCAGTTTGACTCACCATTTGTTTAGCCTTATTGATTTCTGGGACCGCCGGTGTAGACCCCATTCAATTAGCAGTTCAGTGTATGAGTTAACCTGTAGGAGATTAAAGGAATTGTTCAGTATAAAAATAAAAACTGGGTAAATAAATAGGCTGTGCAAAATAAAAAATGTATCTAATATAGTTAGTTAGGCAAAAATGTAATGTATAAAGGCTGGAGTGAGTGGATGTGTAACATAATAGCCAGAACACTACTTCCTGCTTTTCAGCTCTCTAACTCTGAGTTAGTCAGTGATTATAAGGGGGGGGTCACATGGGACATAACTGTTCAGTAGTGATGTGCGAGCCAGGGTCGGATGGGTTGGAGCCGACCTCGCACTCTTCTTCGCGGGCGGGTTGAGCTGCTCTCCCTGCCCACCACCGTCAAATGCCGGCTTCTGGGGTCGTCTTTTATAGATGCTGCGCCTGCTTACCCCGCCCCTTTTGTGAAGTCATCGACAGGGCGGGTCAGCACAGGTCTATAAGAGCAAACCAGAAGTTGGATGCGGGCAGGCGCTGGCTAAGGTAAGGTGGGTTAGGGTCGGGGAAATGCCAACCCGCACATCTCTGCTGTTCAGTACGTTTGCAATTGATCCTCAGCATTCAGCTCAGATTCAAAAGCAACAGTTATGTCCCATGTGGCCCCCCCTCAAGTCTCTGATTGGTTACTGCCTGGTAACCAATCAGTGGAAACCAAGAGAGCTGAAAAGCAGGAAGTAGTGTTCTGGCTATTATGTTACACATCCAGTCACTCCAGCCTTTATACATTACATTTTTGCCTAACTAACTATATTAGATACATTTTTTATTTTGCACAGTCTATCTATTTACCCAGTTTTTATTTTTACACTGAACAAGTGCCGGCCTGGTGTACTAACCCACACCAACATAATGGAAAGTTGTTTTGCTTTATTCTAACTCTATTGCCTTTGCTTAAAGCTAATTGATAACGGGTAACTTGATTGGGGTAAAAAGAACCTCAGGCCTCTGTTTCTAATGAGCAACATAAAGTAAGAAAGCAATAGTAACTGGTAATATGTGAGGGTGCAGCCCACTGAGCGTTTGGATGATGGACCCATTGCGGTTAAAGGACCAGCAACTCCAAAAAGTGAAAATGTTTGAAAATATAATGTCCTGTTGAGTTGCCCTGGGAAAAGATTTAGTATTAACACATAAATGGAACCCCAATAGTGTCAGGTTTTCCATACGTGAGTCTAGGAGACAATGTTCTCCGTCCCATCCACCAAAAAGTGCACTAATTCTACTTACAGGCAATGTATCCATTCCATCCTTGTTTTATGGCAGCATTGTGTATCTGTATTTGGATAAGAACATTCGATTGGTGTTGGGTCGCTGCAGTAAGAACGTGTAGGCCCAGGCACACAACTCTATCCAGGGATAAAGCTCTTGTAGAAAAGAGTAAATAAAAAGAACTGGCTTTGGTTTTAGTAATGGACATTTCTCAGTATCTATTTACAGTTCAATGTGTTACATGAAGTGGCCAGATTATTTGTCATCCTGACTGTTTCATGGTTGGGTTGTGTCATATTCATGTCCTACAATTATATCCTAAACCCCACGTCAGGCCTCCAGTTGGACAACTTTAATATATTTGCAGGCTCTTCTGATGACATCCACTTCTCCGTAATATTTAATCAACACTGGAGAGCAGGTCCTTCCTATCAAACCACTATTCCATGGACTTGTACTTTCATCTGTGCTGCACTGGTAGACCTGCACTTTGGGCCAACGTTTCATCAGTACCTTCTTAAAGGAGAACAAATATCATTTTACCCTTGGGCGTCCCAAATGTTAGGCACCCCCACGTAACTCCTTTTACTTACTTAACATCCCAGGCTGGAGCTCCTTTCAGCAGAAAACTGCGCAGGCCCGGGGTTCTTGTAGAGATCTCCACTGAGAGATCCTCTTCCTACTTCTCCTGGTCTTCTCCCAGCTGCACATGCTCATTAGAACCAAAAAGCTGAGCTTTAACTAAAAAGTCGGCTATTTCATTCTACTGCACATGCGTCTGCCATGGGAATTTTAAATTCAAGAAGCAGGAAGAGGATCGCTCCGTGGTGTTCACTAGAAGAACCCTGTGCCGGTACACTGCTGATCGGAGCACCATCTTGGAGGTGTCAGGTAAGTAACTTTTGGAACCCCAATTGTAAAATGGTATTGCTTCTCCTTTAACTCCTAGTAAAAAGCTCAGGTCCAGATATTGGACAAGGGGGGACCCTTAGCTTGTCAAGGTTTTTTGGGCACATTGCTGTTTATCAACTATGAGTGAAATATCTAAAACCGCAAATAGATGTGTAGCCAAAACCCCTAACGAACCTTTAAGGCTTCCAGGAGTACGGGGCAGAAAACTTGTATTCTCCCTAAATGCCCTGCTTTGAATTTGACTTCAAGCCAGCTTCGACTAATTTCTGGGCTTCCCAGGAATATCTAGGAGAACACAGATATACATTCACCCCCTCGAGGAGCCAAAAAAAGATTTTGGGAACGTAGGTTTTATGTGAGTTTCACTGCAATATAGTGTTATTAGGAATCTGCTACCTTGACTTTCATGGGGTTTTCACTGTAGTTCTGTGGATGTCACATTGTCCACTGAGACAAGATGTGGAAATGGCTGCTGTTAAAATGGATACTGCTGTCACATATTTTCAATTTATACCCCATTTTATTCCATTATCTCTGCTGTTGCTCTATCACAGTGATCCCCAACCAGTAGCTCGTGAGTAACATGTTGCTCTCCGACCCCTTGGATGTTGCCCCCAGTGGCCTCAAAGCAGGTGCTTATTTTTCAATTCCAGGCTCAGAGACGAGTTTTAATTAGGGATGCACCGAATCCGGGATTCGGCCGAATCCTTCCGCCCGGCCTGGCCGAACTCTTCTGCCCGGCCGAGCCGAATCCTATTTTGCACATGCAAGTTAGGGGTGGGGAGATAAATAACGTGACTTTGCCACAAAACAAGAAAGTAAAAAATGTTTTCCCCTTCCCACCCCTAATTTGCATATGTATTCGGACGAATCTTTCAAGAAGGATTCGAGGGGGTTCAGCCGAATCCAAAATAGTGGATTTGGTGCATTTTAATTAAAGTATAGTGCCAAGTAGAGTCTCCTGTAGGCTGTCAGTCCACATAGGGGCTACCAAATAGCCAATCACAGCCCTTATTTGGCACCCCCCAGGGGACTTTTTCATGCTTGTTTTGCTCCCCAACTCTTTTTACATTTGAATGTGGCTCACGGGGGTAAAAAACTTGGTGACCCGTGTTCTTACATAGAGGTCCACATACCCAGTTACATATTTGTAATTCTAGTTTGTGATGCCTGAGAATGAATTACTGGCAACTTTCTTCTTTTCCTTCGCCACCAACTTTTATGGCCTGAGTGAGATCTTCATGTAAATCCTCCCGAACGTTCTTAAGCCTTTAGATACATTTCACAGAAATGGTTCTTCGAAATACGATGTTTTTTACCGAATTGTTGATACTCTGAACCATTTTTTAGAGCTGCAGCTGGGTGGAACTAGGGAAGCACCCAATCCACTATTTTTGATTTGGCCGAACCCCAGAATCTTTTGCGAAAGATTCGGCTGAATACCGAACCGGAATCCTAATTTTCATATGCAAATTAGGGGTGGGAAGGGGGGAAACTTTTTTTTCTTCCTTGTTTTGTGACAAAAAGTCACGTGATTTCACTCCTATGCCAATTCGGTTCGGCGGAATCTGAATCCTGCTGAAAAAGATAAAATCCCGGGGGTGCATCCCCAGGTGCAACTGAGCGCTACTTTGCCAGTTCTAGATGTAAAAACTTGACCGATCATCCAAGATGGCAGCTGAGCATCTCACGCCGTTCTGCGTATGGAAACATAAGGGCTTCTCCAAACTCTTCTCTATTGACATTAGAATATACAACTCTTGGGTTGGGGCTTCTGATGACGTATCGTTCTTATTCATACGTCTTCGAGAATCTACTTGCAGGTGTTTTATTTGCATGGCTTTCCCACCCACCTTAGTGCCATTGATTTGCTAGAGCATGTGCTAGATGGAGCCGGCCCGCTGCCTCGTTCTTATTGCCTGTTATCTGAAGACTTGAGACTGCACTAAAATAATATTTTGTCTGTATTTTGTTTTTGGTTTCTTTTTTTTTTTTGTAAAAATTCCATGCAAATAAATACTGCATATTACACCTGGAACGTGTATATTGTGTTGGTGATGGGGAAGAAACCCAAGAGTCTCATTGGGATGAGCTGGGGGATCAACAAGGGACACCGATTGGCCAGTAGAGATTTGTGTTTTTGTCCCAAATCGGTTGATGCATTGGGTTACAGTCTTTAGCATTAGGCTGGAATGTTCCAAAATAAAATTATGATGGAGGATTTTATAACAATGAAAGTGTAAAATATGTAATTATCAATCTAGAATTGAAAATGATCCGACACTCACAATGTACTTGACTGTCTCACATTTTTACTTGTACAGTATAGGATCCGTTATCCGGAAACCCGTTATCCAGAAAGCTCCAAATTACGGAAAGGCCATCTCCCATCTCCATTTTACCCAAAAAATTTTAAAAAATGATTTCCTTTTTCTGTGTAATAATAAAACAGTATCTTGTACTTGATCCCAACTAAGATATAATTAATCCTTATTGGAGGCAAAACCAGCCTATTGGGTTTATTTAATGTTTACATGATTTTCTAGTACATTTAAGGAATGAAGATCCAAATTACAGAATGATCCCTTATCTGGAAAACCCAAGGTCCCCAGCATTCTGGATAACAGGTCCCATGCCTGTATAAATTTTTTTTATTTTAGCATCTTTTCCAAAATTTTATTTAGTTCTATAAAAGTTTTGCATTAGGGGCATTTACTCCTCCATGAATATAAAAATGTGAAGATAATAAGCGAGTCTTGAACAGTCTGGTGCCACATACCCTCCTTATTCTCAGTCCTGTTCTGTAAAGGTTCCTGGAACTCTGCGAGCTGATTGGCCAGGTTCAGTTTAGTGTTCTACACATAACATCATAATGGTCAAATAGTATGCGGCACCTACAGTTGTGTTCAGAACAATAGCAGTCCAACATCACTAACCTGATTGATCACTGTTTTTGGTAAGAATTTATTTCCTACATGGCAAATAATTTACTAGTAGGTGTAGTAGAGTAATAGAAAGCCAACAGACCCCACAGTCATGACATTCTGCTGATTCTGTGTCATTGAATCATTAATTGAGGCTTGTTCCAAATAATAGCAGTGTGTAGTTCAATTAGTGATTTTATTCATTCTGTGATAAAAACTGGTGTCAATTACAGCCTTTATTTAAAGGAGAACTAAAGCTTAAAGGAGAACTAAACCCCCTGCAATGTTAAGTCCCCACTGGCCCCCTCCTTACACAGTTTTACCCCAGGATTTTGCCCCCTCTTGAAATAACGACCGCACATGCAGCGGAGCTCGCGGGTGCCATCTTCTTCCCTTCGGCCATTTCTGTCTCTTTCGGCACATGTGCAGTTGTCACGAACTGGAAGATTACTCAAACTGCACATGCACCATTACACTGCTCATTTAGATTTCCGAAAAGAAGAAGATGGCAGCTGTGAGCTCCACTGCGCTCACTCTGCATGTGCAGTCGCTATTTCAATAGGGTACAGAATCCTGGGGTAAGACTGTGCAGGATGAGGCCTAGTTGGGACTTACATCACAGGTGGTTTAGTTCTCCTTTAACTAAAGACATAGGCTAGAAATGTTGTACATGATGTGTTGTGCTTCTGTACCAGCCCAAGGCAACCACAGCCCTTTAGCAGTAAAGATCTGTGTCTCCCAAAGATGCCCCAGTAGCTCCCCATCTTCTTTTCTGCTGATTCACTGCACATGCTCTGTGCTGCTGTCACTTACTGAGCTTAGGGAGCCACTCACAATATACAGTACACATAGAATAGAAATGTCACAATATAAGGCTGATTAGTAATTAATACACATAATTACTACATGGCAGCACAGAAACCAGTGCAATTAGCATCAGAATTGAATAATCAGCAAACCTGTAGCATCAGCTTATATTACAGCCAGGGAAGCTCATTTTCTGCTGGATAATTAGTGACGAGCCCTAAACTTGTGAGTGTTGTAGACACTTTCCCCAAGATGGAAAAGGATTTAACCTTGAGCTGTGAAATTCTCTCTCTGGACCCGTTGTACTGGCAAGAACATTTTTCTACTTGTGTGTTGACAAGAACAGTTCCTTGTAGGTAGAGGTGGCCATACACGGGCCGATAAAGCTGCCGACAGACCGTGTCGGCAGCTTATTGGCCCGTGTATGGGGCCCCACGACGGGCTTCACCGATCGAGATCTGTCCGAAAGTCGGCCAGATCTCGATCGGATGGGACAGAAAATCCCGTCGGATCGCGGCCGCATCTATTCATTGATGCGGTCCCGCGATCTGACCGCCCGTTTGGGCATCGTTAGGATCCGATCGTTGGGCCCTCGGATCAGCCGATATTGCGCACCTCAAGGTGGGCATATCGGAGGGAGATCCGCTCGTTTGGCGACATCGCCAAACGAGCGGATCTGTCCATGTATGGCCACCTTTACCTTTCACTGCACCCAAGTTATTCTTTAGCCACCCACTACCAGCCACCTTCTAATATAAGCTGATGCTACAGGTTTGCCGATTATTACATTCTGATGCTAATTGCACTGGTTTCTGTGCTGCCATGTAGTAATTATGTGTATTAATTACTAATCAGCCTTATATTGTGACATTTCTATTCTATGTGTACTGTATATTGTGAGTGGCTCCCTAAGCTCAGTAACATCTACCTTAAGTGATAACAGATTCCTTATAGGGAGGCATATTTACCCCCCATTTGGGGCTGTTGCTACTTAAAGGGCATGTAAAGTCAAAAAAATAAATCCAATTTACTTTCTTTAATGTAAAAGAAACCTCTCAAATATACTTTAATTAAAAAATGTATAAGAAACCTGACTGTATGCAGTGAAATTCTCCCTTCATTTACTGCTGTGGATAGGAATTGTCAGACAGTCCCTAACTGCTCTGCAGGGAAACAATCATACTTATGAACAGCAGGGGGAGCCCCCGCCTTACTTCCCAGCCATGCAGAACTCAAGCAGCTTTGTTTATGACAATCCCTAAGCAGCCCAGACCACACTGAGCATGTGCACAGTCTTAGTCTTACAAAGATGTTTAACAAAGTTACAAGATGGTGACCCCCTGTAGCCAATTTTGAAAACATAAATCATTTGTTTGATTAGGCTTGTGGTGCAGTAAGTTCATGTTCAGTATACAAAATACAGCATTACTAGCCTTATTCTATTTTAGACTTTACTTGCCCTTTAACAAGTGCCGTTGCTAGGCACATGCAGATAATATACCAGCAGGGAGCAGTATAGAGCAGAACATAGAGAAACGTTTTAAAAAAAATATATATCTTTATTTGCAAAACTATGTATAACCAACAAGTCACATAAGCATTTACACTGGTTATTGATTAACTCAAGTCACAGTAATAAGTTACCAATATTTAATGGTTTATGTGAGTGTAAAAACACAGGTTCAGTCTTTTAAAATTCCTGGGACTCAACTGCTGTAGGTTCTTGTGAAGATGAGGAGCCTTTGACCGTTTTCTTTGGCAGCAGAGCAGATTGGATGTTGGGCAGGACTCCTCCATCAGCGATGGTCACACCCTCAAACAGCTTGGCCAGTTCATCATCATTCCTGACTGCCAGCTGGATGTGCCTTGGCATGATCCGGAGTTTCTTGTTGTCCCTGGCAGCGTTCCCTGCCAATTCCAACACCTCAGCACACAGGTATTCCAGAGTGGCGGCCAGGTAGATGGCAGATCCAGAACCAATTCTCACAGCGTAGTTTCCCTTCCTCAGAAGCCTGTGGATACGACCCACTGGGAACTGCAAACCTGCCTTGGCTGATCTGGAGGCCTTGCCGCTAGCAGCCTTCTGCACCTTTTTGCCACGGCCAGACATTCTGTTAAATTATCTGTGAGGAAACATTGAAGAAACTCTACAAATCTCATTGTTTATTGAACCAGACACACTTGGGCCTCTTATTCAGGGTTGGGCTGCCAGGTGCTACTGTATGTCCATCAACCCAACCTTGGAGACATCTCATACTAATGTTACGGAGCACATTTATGTGGGTCCTCAAGAGTGACCCCAGTGTTCTTAGAGTTTAGAAGGGGGGTTGTTCTAGTGCATCATTATATGAAACAATTAAGATATTTGAGTGACTGGTGCACCCCCAGCTTTGTGCCCTAGGCATGTGCCTACCCCTAGTTCCGGCCCTGGCAACCACGGCCATGTTTAGTTCTGCCGAGTAACAAACTCCATAGACATTAATGCAGCCGCACAGCCTTTGCACTAGTGCTAATTGTGTTCTACTAGTTGAGATTTATTCACTTAAGCATCTACATCGGTTAAATACCCATTACTTAAAGGGGAACTCCAGCTTCCAAACCAATATTTAATAAAGAGGCCACATAACACAGAAACCCCTAACCTAATTACATTGATACTTGGTAATAGAATATCAAAAATCTATATTACTTCCCTTATTTATCCTGTTAAGGATTTGGATTTGTCACTCTCCATTGTATTTAATTGGGGAAAAAAAAACAAAAAAAAAAAAAACACATGCTATTATACTTGGGACCAGGGGGTTTCCCATACAAGGGCATTCAAACTTACTAAAATCATGGATTGATTTAAAAAAAAATAAATAAAAAGAATATATAAAGTGTGGCAGGTTCCTATTTGAGTTTTAAGAGAACAGATTTCCAGATAGACGCCATACCTATAGTGACCTGCAGCTCCTACTTATTTTGTAGCAGCACTTTGCAAATCAAACAGTATGATCTAGACCAGGGGGTCCCCATCCTTTTACCTGTGGGCAACATTCAGATGTAAAAAAAAAAAAAAAAAAGGGTTGGGGAGCAACACAAGCATGAAAACTGTTCCTGTGGGGTTCCAAATAAGGCCTGTGATTGGCCATTTGGTAGCCCCTATGTTGACTGGCAGCCTACAGAATGCTCATTTTGGTAGTATTTCTGGTTTTAATGCAAAAAAAATAAAAATAAAAAAAAAACCCCCACTTGCCTGCAAGTCAGTAATTCAAAAATAAGCAGCTGCGTTGAGGCCATGGGGAGCAACAGCCAAGGGGTCGGAGAGCAGCACGTTAATCATAAGCCACTGGTTGGGGATCACTGGTCTAAACCAATTTCAAGCTTCCCACAGCTACTTTACCCCAAAGAGAAGGGTAACTACCCCAATAAATGCAGCAGCACACAGATCCACCAGACTCAGGGCCCCCCCCATTAGCCAGACATATTAAAGGGCAAACTGCAGAGGAAACTCTTGTTTATGGACTAGGAGTAAAGTTAACAGATTAATTGTGATCTACAATCCCTACACACTCCCCATTGCACAGGCCCAGACATCTGTAAATGCCAGAGAGGGGCCAAGATGCTACAATATTTATAAGGCCTATAGGCGCCATTTAGGACCACGTTACAATAAGCATAGACATCCTTACCTGATATTGGTCTTTTCTCTTCAGCCAAAAAAAAACTGCACTCAAACAAAAGACACTCACCTGAGCTTTTATACCTGCATTGCTGCTAATTGCAAATACTTGACCCCACCTGACCCTCAACAGCCAATCAACACACACACATTTTGCATTGGAGTAGGAACCCTCATAGCAGCCAATCAGAGTTTTGCTTTCATTAGTCTACTTGCAGTTATTTCTTATTGGGTTTCCCCCTTCTGCCTTGTTTGCTGTGAGCAAGTGTCACCTGCAGGTACAGCTGATAAAGGTCCTGCTATTAACCTTAATTAACCACATTATCACATTTCCTGACCCCTATTCCATTTGCACCAGATGGGAAAGTAACATTTGCAGCATTTTATGGAGAACCTTTAGGGTTTACTGTGCGGTTCTAGGCAACCCTAGAGTTATACAAGAAGCAGGCTCTGTGCCAATATCATTCTGCTCATTCTCACTTTAAACACCAGCCCCTCTATTTAATTTCACACACAGTGATGGGCCCCACACAATATTCCTATGCAATATAAGAATCTCCTATTGCCATTCCCTATACAGAACAGGTCTTTCCGCCATATTTATATAAACATGGAGGGCACCTCATTTGGGTATAGAACATCAGAGACACATATATTTATAAAGAAGACACAGACCACCTTTATTTGTATAAACCAAGCAGCGACCCCAATATATATATATGCAGGGAGGGGGGGTTGTTGCTACCAGTAGAAGGCTTTCCATGGGAGAATGTATTATTATATAAGAATATATGGCAGCTGGTCAGTTTTGGGGGAGGATAATCGCCTATGCTCATTGCTGAACCTCAATATTTATAAAAGCATTGCAGGGTTCCCCAATAATTGAACATGGGGGCAGCAGGGACTACTGTGCTAATATAAGCTTGGCAAGCACACCCAATTTCTGCATGACCAGTATGGACCCCCAATATTTGTATATGTAAAGTACCGGAAAAGCATGATTTATTGGCACTTGAGGATCCTCACCCTGACAGTTGTGATGGGAACCTTGAAGTTTGCAGGAGCCACAGGGATACATTTCAAAGTAGGCACCCACACACCTGGCTTTTTTCATGTGCACCCCCTACTCTCAGCATTGGCACTGACGCTTTCTTGCAAGCACCCCTCCCCCACCGGACCATCTGATATTCACATTGGTGTAACTAGATATTACTGGGCCCCACTGAAAATTATTTTCAGCACCCCAAAATGTCTAGAAGTTGACCCGTTTTACCAATATTTGATATTGTATATGAATTAGGGCCTCATGGGGCCCCTATACCTCCTGGGCCCCCCTACAGCCGCAGGGTCTGCTCCTCTGTAGATAAGAACACTGGCAGACAACTTGAGGCAAGGACTGATCCTCCCGTTGGCCACAGGCAGCCTGTGAGCCACCAGACGGATATCACCATTTTGATTTGTTACTAAGAAAACAGCCACTGGATGGTTTGGGATGAAAGAGGAGTTTCTGCTCAGGTGAAATGCTATATTTTTCAGTCCACGGCACAGTGGGAAGAAGCTGCAGGTCAAGGTCTAAAGGTTGTCCTAGATCAGGGGTGCTCAAAAGGAAGATCGGGATCTACCAGTAGACCTTTAGTTGGTGATAAGTAGAGATCTCTTTAATGCTTGTCATTCAAATATTTATGTTAAGGTTATACAGTATATATATATAAATTCACATTTTCTCAGTATTTAAAGGAGAAGGAAAGGCTTGGTGAACTTGGGGGTGCCAAATGTTAGGCACCCCCAAGTGATTGTATTGACTTACCTGAAACCCCAGGCTGGTGCTCCTATCAGCAGAAAACTGCACCGGCCTGAGGTTATACCAGTGAGCACCACGGAACGATCCTCTTTCTGCTTCTTAGTTCTTGAAATTTCCGGGAGCAGACGCACGCACAGTTGAATGAAATAGCGACTTTTTAGTTAAAGTTCAGGTTTTCGTTCTACTGCGCATGTGTTTGCGCCCCAATCGAATTAAGAGTATATTCTAATTTATTAGTGTTAAAAAAAACTCACACAAATTCGAAATTCGACCATTGATAAATGGGCCTCTTCAAGTGTCGGGCGCAATGATACACACTGATCACCATGTTAGGGAGGCTGTGACTAAATTTTGGACCAGAAGGAAGAACTTCAAGGAAACCATTCTGAAAATCCCAATGGTGAGCGGCTCAGGCTTCCAAAATCATAAGCTGGTCACACTTGGTGGCACAAAATAACTCCCAGTTAGGGTAACACTTGGGGGGCAGATTTATCAAGGGTCGAATTTAGAATTTGAAAAATTTCGAAATTTGAATTAAAAAAGACCAACCAAAATAAATCGAAGGTTATTTTTGGCCAATAGGTCAGTTTTCAATCGAATTCAAATTGTACGAATTAATAGCGCATTTGATTGAATATGAGTCAAAGTTTTTCCCAAAAAAAAAAAAGTGATTTTTCGAAGTCCATCAATTGACTCCAAATAGGTTCTAGGAGGTCCCCCATAGGCTAAAACAGCAATTCGCCAGGTTTTAGATGGCGAATGGTTGAAGTAAATTTTTAGAGAGACAGTACATGATAAATTTCGAAATTCAAATTTTTTTCAAATTCGAATCGATTTTGGACTATTCGCTAGTCGAAGTACACAAAAATTAGCTTGAAATCTGAATTTAAATTCAAATTTAAATTTTCACTCCGACCTTTTATAAATCTGCCCCTTGGAGTTGAATGATACTGTCCAAGATGCTCTAAGAACTAGTGAATAGCAGGGTGACTGTAGGGCTGTACCAAATCCTTTATTTAAACTAAGCTTTAAAATACATTGGCAAAAAATTGCTTCCAAGTCCCATGACCTGATTGGTTTAAAGTTGATCCAAGCACTTGGTCAAATTCAGAACCAGGGATCCCCAACCTTTTTGAACCCGTGAGCAACATTCAGAAGTAAAAGGACTTGGGGAGCAACACTAGCATGAAAAATGTTCTTAGGGTGCTAAATAAGGGCTGTGATTAGCCATTTCGTAGCCCCTATGTTGACTGTCAACTTACGCAAGCCTCTGTTTGGCAGTACATGCGGTTTTTATGCAACAAAAATGTGCCTCCATATCAGTAATTCAAAAATAAGCTCTTGGCGTGAGGCCACTGAGAGCAACATCCAAGGAGTTGGAGAGCAACATGTTACTCACGAGCTACTGGTTGGGGACCAGTGTTCAGAACCATATCCTAATACCATGACCTCACAGGAGACTGGACCACCAGACAGACCTGAAAACATTGGTCTAAAACTAAATTTAAAACTTGTTTTTATTATACAACAAATACATTTTCTTAACAACAAGTACATTTATTATAGAAACACCTCGATTTCTAGATCACCAGGGAGTAACTGATTCAGATGCTCCTGACTACAAATCCAATCACCCCGATAGACTTCAGATTGTAGGAACTGGCACTTTAACACGTGTTATTAGATGATGAAGTTGTAGCACTTCTGGAGGGGTTACAGTTGCCTGTTCTATATAATATGGACAACCTGATGCACACAGTGTAGTTGCTAAACTACAAGTCCCACCATTATTGAGTATCTGTCTTCTAACTGAAACCATGTCATTTCTAGTTTCTGTATAATGATGCAAAATTTAAGGATACAAATGTTACATTAAGACACTTTTCTACATCCAGTTATTTGCCTTTACATCACTGCCTTACAAACTGCCACTTTACTACCTCTCTTACACCGTTACCTCTGATATCCACCCCTTATTGCTATACTCTATACTCTATACACCAAGTCCAAGATCCCAAGGTGCAGGTAACGCATCTCCACTTAACACATTTTAAATTCTTGGATTCAATTTCAATTAAATATATTCCCAATGAGCCGATGTGAGCGCTGGAGAAATCACACACTTTCTACATACAATTTCAGACTTTGAAACTTTGGTATTTTGTAATATTAAAGGAAAATGAAACCCTAAAAATGAATGTGCCTAAAAAATGGCATATTTTATTAACTTATTGCACGAGGCTAAAGTTTGAGCTTGTCAATAGCAGCAATGATCCAGGACTTCAAACTTGTCACAGGGGGTCACCATCTTGGAAAGTGTCTGTGACACTCACATGCTCAGTGGGCTCTGATTGGCTGTTGAGAAGCTAAGCTTAGGGCTCGTCACTAATTATCCAGCAGAAAATGAGCTTCCCTGGCTGTAATATAAGCTGATGCTACAGGTTTGCTGATTATTCAATTCTGATGCTAATTGCACTGGTTTCTGTGCTGCCATGTAGTAATTATGTGTATTAATTACTAATCAGCCTTATATTGTGACATTTCTATTCTATGTGTACTGTATATTGTGAGTGGCTCCCTAAGCTCAGTAAGTGACAGCAGCACAGAGCATGTGCAGTGAATCAGCAGAAAAGAAGATGGGGAGCTACTGGGGCATCTTTGGAGACACAGATCTTTACTGCTAAAGGGCTGTGGTTGCCTTGGGCTGGTACAGAAGCACAAAATATCATGTACAACATTTCTAGCTACTTCTTTAGTTAGGTTTTAGTTCTCCTTTAAGTTAAATGAGGGACTGCTGTAACTATGTATCTGGTCCCATATGTGGCCCCCAAGAGCTTTTATTGCTCACTGCGTTGCCTCAGAATGCCAAGGCAGGAACATCTCATGAGAGGTTTGACCACTGATTTGGGATTCTAACAAAGTTTGTGAGCCCTGATGTGGACTGCAGGAAGTGAGGTATAAACATAAACTCATAACTTCCCATATATAACTGTAACTTATAGGTTAATGAGCCCTGATGTGGCTGCAGAAGTAGAACCTTCCACCATAACTTGCCAAACATACAACCATATGTTCTGGAAATGCAGGTTGCAAGTAGGCGAGATGCATACAATCTTAACTTGCTATACATAACCATAACATCCCATGAGGTTTAATGAGTACTAGTCTGAACTGCAAGAAGAAGGCAGGTATAACCATAACTTATGAGCTCTGCTATGGGTTGCAGAAAGGGGGCCTGGCACATATATTTATAGCTTCTCATACAAACAGCATGGACTTCCCATGAGTTCTATGAGCACAAATTCAAACTGCATGAAATGGGCCAGACACATGCAACGTACAACAATAACTTACCCTCAGGTTTGTGACCATTGGTTGGCACTGCTCTAAGCAAAATGGGCAGAGAAATTAGACAAATGGCTTGTTCGTAGTCATTGTAAAATCTCAACATGAAATTTAAGAGAAGTATAAGAATCATTTTTTTCTTTAAAAAAAAAAAAAAAAAAAGTCTTTAGTTCCTCTTTTCTTCGACATTGTAAAGATCGCGGCGGCGCTGCCTACGGATAGGTATTTGTTCCCGGATCTCGGCAAGATACTGTAAATCTGTTAGAGCAAAGGGAAAGCAAAAATAATTCTCATGTTATTGTGGAGAAACTATTATTATACACAGTAATCTTATTAGAGCTAAACCAGGGACAGGCAACCTTAAAGGGATTCTGTCATGATTTTTATGGTCATTTTTATTTCTAGATTACACTGTTTACACTGCAAATAATTCACTCTACAATATAAAATGTCATTCCTGAACCAGCAAGTGTATTTAGTTGTAATATTGGTGTGTAGGTGCATCTCAGGTCATTTTGCCTGGTCATGTGCTTTCAGAAAGAGCAGCACTTTAGGATGGAACTGCTTTCTGGCAGACTGTTGTTTCTTCTACTCAATACCAGGAAAAACTCCCGGTAGGCCCAGTTGTCAGTGGGCTTTTGTGCTGCTAAACATTTGGCATATTTCATGGCCATTACCTATTTCTTTAAGAAATATGAGGCTAAATAGATGGAATAATAGATTATAGCATGTCAAGAATAAAGACTAGGAGAGGTTGAGTGAGGAGAAGAAGAAGAAGAAGAATAGTACTGAAAGTGGGCCCCTAGTCTAAGGTTTTTGGGTGGGCCCCTGGTGTCCCAGTCCAACACTAGTTGTTAGGCTGCTGGGGGGGGTGATACACTCCAACTTGCAGTACAGCAGTAAAGAGTGACGGAAGTTTATCAGAGCACAAGTCACATGACTGGGGGCAGCTGGGAAACTGACAATATGTCTAGCCCCATGTCCGATTTCAAAATGAAAACTAAAAAAAAATCAGTTTGCTCTTTTGAGAATCGGATTTCAGTGCAGAATTCTGGTGCGTTTTGAAAAGAAAAAAAAAAAAAAACATGTTTTCCCATGACAGTTTCCCTTTAAGCACACCGGCAGCTGTCATATATGTTTAATAATATATCAATGTAAAATCTGTCATTCATTTAAGCTAGCATGGGCACAAATTCATCTAAGCTTGATGGTCTGACTGTACGATGCCTTTTATTTGTCACTAAGAGGAATAACACCCTGTTGGGTTAACTGGTTCTTGATGGAAATGACAGGTATATTTGGGGCATATGAGGATATTTTTGGAACTAAAGTGTTATGTGTTATGACAAATGCACTGATGCCTTTATACTGTACATTTGTAACCTTGTTATGAGCTAAGGGGAGCCCTAAACAAAGGTTGGGCCTGCAAAAGGGGCTTAAATATAGACACCAGGACAAAATTCAGTGGTGCTCATTTATCAACACTGGGCAAATTTGCCCATGGGCAGTTACCTATAGCAACCAATCAGTGATTAGCTTTTTAAAGCCAGCTATAAGTAGAACAATGAATGCAGCAATCTGATTGGTTGCTATGGGTTACTGCCCATGGGCAAATTTGCCCAGTGTTGATAAATGACCCCCACCAAAAGTTAATCCTGTCACTAAATTCCCAAATGAAAGCATGTCCATTGTTATTACATTTAATTCACAACCCCTAAGATAAAAGCATCATAAATGAGCCCTGGAACAATGAATTTTGTTTTAATTTCATAAACTTGACATATGTAAGATACTGTATCTAGATGACCAAGGATATGAAAGGACTCCGTACCAATCTCAGCAGAAAGGACAGTTTCTTCTGAACCAGCTTTTGCAACGACTTCACCCCTGCAAACAAAAGCATACCTCTTATAAATAAACATTTTATTCCGTGTCCGCAAATATTACTATTCTCATGGAACTAGAGAGAATGTTGCTGGCGCTTTCACTCCAATCATGTCTCAATGTAGATTTATAAAGCTCCAGGATATTCCGCAGTGCTGTACAATGAATGGGTGTACATACTGAATACACAGATTTACATACAAAGCAAACAAAAACAGATGCAAAAGTTAAATAAAAGTGGAACAGTAAGTAGGCAGATTTTATACACATGAAACAGGCTTGCTCACCAAGGGCTAACTATGGTGCTGTGGCCCCAAGCCACATAGGAAGCCTTCTCATCCCTGGCAGGAGATGCGGTTGCCACATAAACCTGGTTGTCCAGAGCTCTGAAAAGGAAAAACAAAAGAAAAAAAAGAAATGTTTACATATTGCAGTAGTGAGCTGTATAGTAGTTAAAGGTTAGGCTGAAACAGGACCAATATGTTTAACTGTGGTTTGGACAGGTATCACCAGATAACCTTAGCCTCCGGCACAGGATTGGACTGTGTCAGATCAGACTTAGAACAGGGCCCCTCCACTTTGGACAAACTTGAACGAATACCCTCCAGTGAAAACAACGTGCCATCCTCTCCTATCTGTGATATCATCAAACCAGGTCAGGAAGGAGAATCCAAACCTAAAGTTAAAAAAAAAACCCTACCCCCCTAACCTACATAGACCCCCCCCTCCCTCAGCCCCAGTGTTACCCCGGGAAAATGCCCCTAACTTTTTACTTATCCCTCGGTGCAGAATCAGGCATCAGAGTTCACGGGCGACATCTTCAGCCGTTTCGGTAATCTTAGGAATGACACCGGTAATTCTGCAATTTTTGTGAGTTTTGGCGCATGCGCAGTTGTCGCTAAGCAAAAAATTGCTCCAACTGCACATGCGCCGGTCTCATTCAGAAAATTTCCAAAGAGAAGAAGATGGCGCCGTGAATTCCGCTGGACAGAATATTTTTACGGAGGGGTAAGTAAAGATTTAGGGGCATTTGCCTGGGGTAACACTTAGGCTGGGGGGAGGAGGGTCTATGTAGGGTAAGGGGATAGGGGTTTTTTTAGCTTTAGGATTGAATTCTCCTTTAAACAGGTACTATCGCGAAAATGAAAATTTAATATAAGCTTCATTATACCGAAATAAGAAGTTTTCTAAATATAATCAATTTAAAATTCTGTACCGTTTCTGAAATAATCATGTTTATCTTCACTATTCCTCTCTCAGCATCTGTTTCTCTTCATTCTCTCTTCATGCAGCAGTTGGGTGTCAGATATTCATTGACAGTTAGATCCAATATATCTTATAGGGAGGCTCCTTTTGCCTAGAAGATGTATTAGAGCTCACTCTATTAAAATCACCAGACATCATGTCTCTCTACATGCAGAAACTGTGCAAAAGGCAGTAGATTTTGTTTGTACTGGAATCAGTTATTTGAGTGAGCTCTAATTCATCTGCTAGGAAAGGAAGCCCCCCTATAAGATATATTGGATCTAACTGTCAATGAATATCTGACACCCAACTGCTGCATGAAGAGAGAATGAAGAGAAACCGATGCAGAGAAAGAAATAGTGAAGATAAACTTAATTTAGAAACGATACAGAATATTTAATTGATTGTATTTAGAGTTTCTTATTTCAGTATGATGAAGCTTATTTTAAATTTTGCGATAGTTCCCCTTTAATAATGGAGAAGGATTCTGGAACTTGGGTTGGCAAGGAGACAGTTAGGTTGACCCTACATTACTACTCTACACTTTCCTTTACAAAACCCACACACAGCAGCAGGAAACAAGGGTTCACTCCTACCAACCGTGCTCTCTGTAGAAGTTCCCAATGAGCTGGTCCAGTTGTCATGTTAAAGGCACCAGGGTAAACCAGCAGCTGGCAGCCTGTATTAAAAAAAACAGAGCCTGGCTTTAAAAGAGAACTAAACCCCCCGTAAATTAAAAATCTCCACCCCCTTCCGTCCATTGGCCCCCCTCACTGCTTTCTCCCTCCTTAGTAACTTAGTGGAAAAAATGTCCCTGTCATGTACCTTGGCATATTCATGCAGAGTAGCGCAGTGGAGCTCTCCGTCGCCATCTTCTGTATCTTCTGGTTCCTCCCAGAAGTGAGCGACAGCACGGAGCTTTTTTGCGCATGCACAGTAGGGGCCATTCAGGTATTCGTGCCTACTGCGCATGCACAGAACGCTCCGAAGCTTGCCGAAGGAAAAGAAGAGTATCCGAAGATACAGAACCGAAGAGCTCTGCTGCGCTACTCTGCAAAATTATGCCAAGGTACATGACAGGGAGGAAGGGGATGGGATTTTAGATTAACGGATTTAAGTTCTCCTTTGAAGAACAATCAGCATAAAGTAAAGATGCAATGGAAGAACATATTGCTGGATATGAACATTATACATTTTTTTAGCAGTGTCTGCGATTACTGCACAAAGTACTGAATATTATTGCTCATTTCTGTGTACAAGAATCACAGTGCCACTTGCTTTGTGGGGTCACTTTCCAAACAACCATATTACTCACAATCAGACACACAGAGTTTGGCAGAAATCATACCAGCTCTCACCTTTGTTGGCGTATATTTGGGCAAGTTCAGCAAATCGGATGTCGTAACAGATTCCCACTCCAACTTTGCAGTAAGCTGTTTCAACCAAACACAAAGAACACATCAGAATTTATATACTGTATATACTCGAGTATAAGCCGTCCCGAGTATAAGCCGAGGTACCTAATTTTACCTCCAAAAACTGGGAAAGCTTATTGACTCGAGTATAAGCCTAGGGTGAGAAATGCAGCAGCTTCTGGTAAGTTTCAATCAAAAAATTGAGGGTTTCTGCTCCCATGGGAGGTGCTGGCGTCTCGTTTTTGGATGCCGGCGACCATTCTTGGATGCCGGAAAATATTCTTGGAGACTATTCTTGGACGCCGGCGACTATTCTTGGACGCCGGCGACTATTCTTAGGCGCCGGCGACCGTTTTTGCGCTTGACCCGAGTATAAGCCGAGGTAGAGTTTTTCAGCATATTTTGGGGGCTGAAAAACTCGGCTTATACTCGAGTATATACGGTACACAGTTATTCCGGGTAAAGTTGTTGTACCGTGTTAGCAAAAAAACAAACAAATAAAAAGGTGGTATAAAGGTGATACCTTTATTGGCTATCTAAGCTAATCATAGCAAACTTTTTTTAATTCCTGATATATTCAGCTTGAAAAAGGAACTAAAGTTAGCCAATACAGTATCACCTTTATACACATCAAGTCCTGGCAGTTTGTCTTCAAAAAGAAAAGGACGAGTCTTTGACCATTTTAGAAAATGCCCACCAGTCGGCACAGGCTTTCCTATAAAAGGTTTGGATTTCCTTGCTAATAAAAAATACACTCACCAAATAATTAGGTTTATTTAGCAAAGAAATGTTTTAGCATGGGAAAATGTACCCTCCTGCTTCAGTTGAAGCTATCACACAAACACAATGTCTCTATTTATTAGAATTGTATAGGCCAGCAGTCAGCAAACATGAAGCAAAAGTGCGTATAGTACAGATGATGGGGCAAACTGATATTTCAGTTTTCACACTGGAACACGTAGGTAAATAAGGAATTCCTGAATAAATGTAGGGACCCATAGGGTTAATGTGCCCCTATAGATTTAAATCCCTAAACTTCATGCTTTCCCTAGTTGCTGTGCAGATGCCCATGGATCTAATTATAATTTACGTATCCCAGTTATTGGCCAATAGGTGCTGTCTGAACCTCTAGTTTGGAAGTCGGGGAGCAGGGACCCCGTGAATGAGGCTAGTGAGTGGCAGGAATATAATGTTATAGACTCTCTATGAGAGGGAGACAGTGAGGGAAGAGAGAAAGAGCAGCTGTGTTCCATCAAGGAGGTGTAGCAGGGAGTAGCTTCCCAGGCTGTAAGATTTGCCTACAGTGAAGGGACACAGTGAATAGGGAGTCAGGCTTTAGGTTCTCCTCCCTCTGGGTGAGATCCAGACCACGTGTGAGGTATTTCTGCCTGGAGGTGCTGTACTGCCTTGACTACATCCTCAGGGTATTCATATACAGTTGGCTCTGATGTACTGTCCTAGCCTGTGAATATATTCTGCAAATGCTCGTATACACTGTAAGTAACCTGTGGATCATTTGTTCTGTTCTGTTTGATTTGCAAGAACCTCCTGGCACCTCTTCTTTATTCATTTTATGCACAGTAGACTGTGGGAATTGTAGTTTCACTACACCACTTTTCTGTTTCTTCCACTTTGCGAAGGCCCAGCCTTAAAGGCACTGTAACACTGAAAAAAGGCGATAGGGCGACTCACTCTGCAGGATCTGTGCTCCACATCTTCTCCTAATCCGAATTCTACCAGAACTGGAAGTTAAGTGATACATTGTACGGAGGATTTTTCATTATGCGACAGACTTATTTCTGTATGTGCTGTAAACAGTAAGGACTAGTACCCTTACTACAGAACTACAGAATTTCCCAAAAAGTCAACGCCTCTCTTCAATGCTCGCAGCACTTACAATCATAAATTACACAAGCTCCCACTCCCAGTACCTAAGTTACATGAAGAAGTAATATATATTACAAGGCGGCTGAAAAATTCGATTTGCGTTTTAGGAATCTATTCATTCAAGTTCGAAAAATTTGATTTTTTAAATACATTTTGATTGGTCGAATTTCGAATGTATGGGAGTTTTTAAAAACTCACATGAATTCGAAATTTGACCTTTGATAAATGAGCCTTTAAATGTTCTAAAAAAACAGAATAGTGAGTTGGTGTAAGTAATTATCCTGGTTTGTAAACTCTATGGACCTTCCCCAATTTTCTCATGCTCTAAGTCAGGAGTTCCCAACCTTTTTTACCCGTGAGCCACATTCAAATTGAATAAGAGTTCGGGAGCAACACGAGCATGAGAAAAGTCCCTGGGGGCGAGAAATAAGTGCTGTGGTTGGATATTTTGTAGCCCCCAGGTGGAGAGGCAGCCTACAGGAGGCTTTATATAGCAGTACACCTGGTTTTTATGCAACCAAAACTTGCCTCAAGCAAGCCTGGAATTGAAAAATAAGCACCTGCTTTGAGGCCACTGGGAGCAACATCCAAGGGGTCGGAGAGCAACATGTTACTCACGAGGCACTGGTTGGACATCAGTCTAAGTAATGGAGTCTACCTATTCTTACTGGCCCTTTTTCTCCCCATTTAGTTCTATAATGTACTTTGTAGTATAATATATTGTTATGTAGTGATCCCCAACCAGTAGCTCGTGAGCAACACGTTGCTCCCCAACCCCTTGGATGTTGCTCTCAACGACCTCAAAGCAGGTGCCTATTTTTCCAATTCCTGGCTTGGAGGCAAGATTTGGTTGCATAAAAACCAGGTGTACTGCCAAACAGAACCTCCTGTAGACTGCAAGTCCACATAGGGGCTACCAATAGCCAATCACAGCCCTTATTTGGCAACACCC
This sequence comes from Xenopus laevis, assembly GCF_017654675.1. Lineage (NCBI taxonomy): Eukaryota > Metazoa > Chordata > Amphibia > Anura > Pipidae > Xenopus > Xenopus laevis. Next base: position 8,221,025 of record NC_054374.1, read on the forward strand.
AGGAACTTTTTTCATACTTGTGTTGCTCCCCAAGTCTTTTTACATCTGAATGTTGCTCACGGATGAAGAAGGTTGGGGACCCCTGAATCTTATGCATACACACCCACAATTATTTGGACGCAGGCATTTAGATGTGTACCTACGGGTATCAAAGACAGAGAAGCTGTCTCCAGGGCTTAGTGTTTCAGATTCCTGGAAGCGTATTTTCCCAGGAACATCAATGTCAAATAGATGGATCTGTGGGGAAACATTCAGAAAAGAAAGCAAATGTATTATCAGTAATGGGTAAGAAAATATCCTTCATTGATGAATACAATGAAACTGGATTATAAAGGCCGTGATGGTAAATGCTAGGCCCTCCAATTTTTGGATGCTCAGGACCAAATATCTTAAGGAAGGAAAGGCTATGTTTACTTAGGGGTGCCAAAAGTTTGGCACTCCCAAGTGATTGTACAGTATATACTTCCCTCACTTACCTCAGCGAGCGATCGACTTCCTTCTTCTTCTTTCTTCTTGTGGGTGTGCTTGAGCAGTAGCACAAAAAGCCGAACTTTAACAAAGAAGTCGGCAATTTTGTTCTACTGCACATCCGTCTGCCCAAGGAAATTTGAAGAAAGAAGAAGAAGGAAGATGATCGCCCTGTGGTGGAAGAACCTCCGGACCAGTGCAGTTTTCTCCTAATAGGAGCAACGGCCAGGGGTGTGATGTAAGTATATATAATCACTTGGGGTGCCTAACTTTTGGCACCCCCAATGAAATAGGCCTTTCCTTCTGCTTTAATGCAAGACAGGATTATTAGACATGAGAAATACTTGTGCTGAAGTATACATAGACTTTACCACAGTTAAACTGGGGGACTGTAATTGCAAATTTGCAGTTTGCTGGTTTAATTCATCAAGTTCAACCCAAAATAAATGTGACCTGTTTTGTGGCCCTATGGGAGGGGGGTGATACGGCGGCTAATAACTGTATATGTAATACTGAACTGTCATTACCTTCCTGTGCTTCACTAATAAGGTTCCATCAGGTCCAAATACAGCGCATGTGTTATATAACTTCCCACAATCCTCTTCAGGGATGGAACCTATAACAAGAATAGAGAACAATAAGGCTGCAGAAAGGATTCCAGAAGAATTTTACATCCCCTCATTTTAAGTTTCCCTGTATTTTACACTGGGGTTTTTTTTGTTGTCCAACCAATGTATAATGTATTTTCCTGATTTTTCATTTTTTTCTGGTCCCCTGAAAAATGTAAAATTTCAAGTCATGGCATTTTACACAACAGTTTTGCCACTAAAAATCATATCCATGGTTAATATAAATTATATAATGTAGACTGGTGCAATTATGAATTAAATGTAACAGACAAAAACAGAAGGTTTACTTGTACGATGACCTTTAGATTGTGAGCTCTTCTAAAACCCTTACAAGTCTGGGATGAAAAGGAATTCACCCACTGTCTCTGTCCCACCCAAAACACTAACTTTCCTGTCAAATCTTACCTCCAATGAGATAAATTCCACATTCCTTGGCTACTTGTGACAGAAGCTCAGTGGATTCACCAGGGATCTTCTCGGCATATTCAGGGAAATACTTTGTCCCATAAGGTGAATTAAAACACTCCTGCAATAAATAACAAAAATAGAAATACAATGTAAGATTCACTATGTACAGCCGAGCATAACGTGTATTATGTGTTAATAGTCCTGCAGAGGAACGGGAACCCGCAGGTTACCTGCAAAGAAAGGGGGTACCCTGTGAGACGAGGGTAGGATTTTTGGGTGCAGGTATAGATGCGGGTCACGGGTCTTCGGGTTGCTGGTCTCATCTAAATGGTTATATTTTCTATATTTTTCTTCTTTTAAAAATGTACTTCCCCGCCCACTTTTGATGATGCAACTTCCAGTTTGCAGCAACAGCACTTCCTGTTTAATGGTGGTCAGCAGGTTGCGGACCGGGTTGCGGATGAGGCAGTTGCAGGTCGAGTAGCAGATCAAAATGGGTAAATATGCAGTTGCTGTTCGGGTAACGGGCTGCGGGATCGGATCTCATAAATTGGTTCTGCGCAGGACTCTATTCTGTGTAGCAGCGGAGAAGTGATTTATGGTAACGGTATGTAATAACCTCAATACTGATAATATGAACCAGAGAAGTACTTGACAACATTGAAGGGCAGATTAATTAAGGGTCGAATAGTAAATTCAAATTGTTCAATTTTTTTTGTCAAAATTCACACATTCTAATTTTAATCCCCCTATTCAAATGTAAGATTTAACATGCCTTGACCATGGAAACAGCCCTGATTCGGATATTCACCACCTAAAAACCTACTAGTTCATGTACAAGTCAATGGCAGAGTTCTGTTGAGCCATTTGGAGATGTTAATAGCGTTCCTGACATTCAAGTTTTTTTTTTCCGGTGGAAAACTTGATTCGTACGATTTGAATGCCATTTGGATATATTTAGAATTTTCAGCTAGGAACCATTCAATCGAATATTAGACTTTCAAATTTTTCCTTAAGTTGAAAGTTAAAAAATAAATTCACATGAATTCGAAAGTCGACCTTTGATAAATGGGCCTCCCGGTGTGATTAGCAATTTAGGAGGCCCATAGGATTACTAATAAGCATTACTGGACATACGCATGTGCTTTTAGTGATATGTAGCCACTGGATCACATCATGAGCATAAGAATAAATGGCATTCAGAAAGCACTTGGCATGCATTTACTTGATGACATATTCATACTGACAAGTGAAGCTGAGGTCCAAGTGCAGGTTTCTGATTTGCCCATTTGCCCCCTCCCATTAAATATGTCACAACAAATATTTCCCAGCCAGAAAAGGTGCTGTGGGGAGCTGTCAGGGAGCCATTCGGAACAGCTAGAGGCAGGTCCGGAACTAGGGATAGGCAGAAGAGGCACGTGCCTAGGGTGCAGCTGTGGTGGGGTGCTGGCATGTGCCCCTTCTGCTTGCCTACCTGTGTTCCAGCCCTTCTATAACAGCTCACCAGCTCAGGACTTAATACTTTGCCCTGCTTTTTCCCAGGAGGGAGGGTGGTGATCGGTGCGTCCTGCCTTGGGCACAGTAAGTGCTTGGCCCGGCACTAGCGCGCACACAGATTCTCTTGCGCATGCACGCGCACACGATTTTCACTCATGTGCGTGCGCCACTGTGGGGCGCTCCAACCAGCTGTCTGCCTAGGGCGTCTGCCCAGGCTGGCCCGGCACTGGCTAGAGGTTTTTTCAAAACACATCAGTTAATAGTGCTGCTCCAACAGAATTCTGCACTGAAATCCATTTCTCAAAAGAGCAAACAGATTTTTTTTATATTTAATTTTGAAATCGGACATGGGGCTAGACATATTGTCAGTTTCTCAGCTGACCCCAGTCATGTGACTTGTGGTCTGATAATCTTCAGTCACTCTTTACTGCTGTACTGCAAGTTGGAGTGATATCACCCCCCCCCCCCGGCAGCCTAACAACAGAACAATGGGAAGGTAACCCTATAGCAGCTCCCTAATACAAGATAACAACTGCCTGGTAGATCTAAGAACAACACTCAATAGTAAAATCCAGGTCCCACTGAGACACATTCAGTTACATTGAGTAGGAGAAACAACAGCCTGCCAGAAAACAGTTCCATCCTAAAGTGCTGGCTCTTTCTGAAATCACATGACCAGGCAAAATGACCTGAGATGCACCTACACACCAATATTACAACTAAATACACTTGCTGGATCAGGAATTAAATTTTATATTGTTGAGTGAATTATTTGCAGTGTAAACAGTTTAATTTAGAAATAAAAGCAACATCATAAAAATCATGACAGAATCCCTTTAAACACTCCAACGCCCTGAGAACGCAAACTCTGAGCTGAGCTTGATACTGACCGGCAGCGCAACAATCTGAGCCCCTTTTTGTGCAGCTTCTTTTATTAGCTTGCAAGCCCTGTTGAGGTTGTCTAATTTCACAGGAGACACAAGGAACTGGACCAAGGAGAGTTTGAATTCTGTAAAGACACAACACCAGTCAATGTAATGCAGAAATGCATTTACATAAAGCTAAAGTATACTAAGAGATATAACAGAAATGTGTCTCAATTATTATTATTACATACTTTAGCTCATTTACTACCACGACACTGCAGTATACCAAAATGACATCGTATGTATGTATATATATATATTTTTTATTACTATTATAATTATTTTTTTAATTGCACTGAGCAGCTCAAAAGAACTACCGAATGTTTGGTTTTCAGACAAAAACAGTTGCTTGCTATTTTAGAACAAGGGTCCCCAACCTTTTTTTTTTTTTTTACCCGTGAGCCACATTCGAATGTAAAAAAGTTAGGGAGCAACAAAAGCATGAAAAATGTCCCTGGGTGCCAAATAAGGACTCTGATTGGCTATTTAATAGCCCTTATGTGGACTGGAAGCCTATAGGAGGCTGTGTTTGGCTGTGCACTTGGTTTTTATGCCACCAAATCTTTCCTCCAAGCCAGGACTTAAAAAAAACAAGAACCTGCATTGAGGTCACTGGGAGCAACATTTAAGGGGTTTATGAGTGACATGTTGTTCACAAGCCTCTGATTGGGGATTGATGTTTTATAGCTTTAGCCCAATCCCTCACATCACTATCCAAAAGAGTTTTCTGTATAATCTTCTGGTCATAGTACAAGATACAAACCAAAGTTCGGATTAAGGTTAATCTTTAGTAGACTTCTTCTAACCATGCCTAAACTTCTGAATTCCTGTCTAGTACCCAAAGCAAATATTTAATAGACTGTGAGAGGACAGTTCTGCACTCAACCACAGGTAAGGTTTATTAGTAGCCAATGCAAACAGTGGTCATGGGACTAGGGGTTGCCAATAGCCCAAGCTCACCACATGCGTTTAAGGCCATAAAAATGAAGGTGCAATTCAAAATGTACTAACACAAGATAACAGCTGCCTGGTAGATCTAAGAACAGCACTCAATAGTAAAATCCAGGTCCCGCTGAGACACATTCAGTTACATTGAGTAGGAGAAACAACAGCCTGCCAGAAAGCAGTTCCATCCTAAAGTGTTGGCTCTTTCTGAAAGCACATGACCAGGCAAAATGACCTGAGATGCACCTACACACCAATATTACAACTAAATACACTTGCTGGTTCAGGAATGACATTTTATATTGTAGAGTGAATTATTTGCAGTGTAAAACAGTGTCATTTAAAAATGAAAAATACATCATAAAAATCATGACAGAATCCCTTTAAGGTTACATAATAAATAGTTGCTTGTAAAACATAGCAATATACGTGCTCATTAATCAGTATAATATTTAAGTAATATTTTTTTTCTTTCATGGATGTAGATTATAATGTAGATCATAAAAAGACCTCAGATTTCAGTGGACAAAGCACAGGGCACCTTGCATGGATCTGAAAAACCATCAGGTGCATGGACTAAGGCAGGGGTGCCCAAGACATTGACTACGGTCTACCAGTTGATCACTTTAAAGTTCCTGGAAGACCCTAACTCTTTACTTACCCCTCGGTACAGACAGCGCCGATTCTTGCCTAAGGGCCGCCTGAGGCGACTCCTGCAATGACACCCCCACTCGTCGACTTACCTCTCACGAGGGGAGGCAGGAACACTAATGCGAGAGAGCGCAATTGCGCTCTCTCGCATTAGTAAAGCCGAATTTCCGGTTAAAACCCGGAAATTCGGCTCTTAGAGGTACCAGGAGTGGCTTTTTGCCACCCTTGGAAACCTCTCCGGCGTTGCCGCCTGAGGCGAGCGTCTCAGTTGGCCTCAATGGTGGCGCGCCCCTGGGTGCGGATTCACAGCATCGGTGTTCACAGGCCCCATCTTCTTCTCTTCGGTAATCTTCACGTCTTCCATTTTGCGACAATTGCGCATGCGTCGAAACTCAAGGAAGAAGATCTGAAAATTACAGAAGTGCCGGAAGATGGCACCCGTGAACTCTGCTGGACAGAATCTGCACAGAGGGGTAAGTAAAGGGGAATTTACCAGGGGTAACAGCTAGGCTGGGGGAGCAGGGAGGGGTCTATGTAGGGTAGGGTTTTTTTCATTAAGGGTTTAGTTCTCCTTTAAGCAAGATCTCATGATGGTGTCAGGTGGCAAGAGTAGATGAAGAGGTGACAAAGTCTGGACTAAGGGAATAGAGGATAAAGAGTGTTACACTGTTGCACAAAGTTGTCTCTCACATCTCACTACAACTCCCAGCATGCAGTTGATAGATGTTGTTTGTTACAGATCCACAAGTGGACTGCTATGGATGCTGGGTATTCCTGCCCTGAAGGCCAGTTCTAGTTCCAGTCACAATAGTCCACAGCTGATATGAGTAACTGGAAAGTTCCTGGTTTGTGTGAGCAACGAGGGGCCCATAAAGGGTTCAGCAACAGCTAATAAATGCCTTGTTTTGTAACATGTACAGAAAAGACTAACACAGGGGCATAAGACTAACACAGGGACATAAGAGTAACCCAGAGCAGCAGGAGTTGCACAAATAGTCAGCAGCCATTTCTGACTTCACTAAAGTCCGTTGCTATGGGTTACACGTGCACTTTTGCACCTGTAGAAAGTTTAGCAAATGATTCCTAAAAATCTAAGCAGCCATTCCCTGCCCATTATCTCTCCATTTCTTTTCACTGCCCATTAATGCCTTAGACATTACAAACTCTATCACTTCACTTCTGTTTTTTCCCCTTAACTAGTCGAGCGCAGATTTGACCCCACTTACTTGCCATACTCCTGACGGCTTGCATACTGTCTCCTACTGAGCTGTCTAGCCCTGTTATATCATAGACACGCAGGAAATCTCGTCTTTGCCCCGCCCCCGCAAAGGATTCTGGGCAGTGTAGTTTTTTCCTCACAAGCACACACAGTTCTGTTTATGTCAGTCACTGATCCTTTTCCATGGATCAAAGGCCACACATGTATTCATTGGAAAAGACAACTTATAGAGAAGAAGGAGGTTTAGCTGCTGCTGGGAAGCTGTCAGTGGGCACATTTAATCATCTTTGTAATATGTACTAGGCGGGTCCCTTATCCAGAAATCCAGTGCTGGAAACAAAAAGAGGGACAAAAAGTTGGTGCGTGTAGCGCGGTGATATTTTTTGACCACGCCCATTTTTGTAGGTATGGGGGGGGGATGCACAGGAACGCCATCCCTTTACTTTATTTTTTGTGAAATAGTAACCCCTCAGACAGTGGCGGATTAACACTACTTCAGGCCCCTAGGCCACACTTTCCACAGGGGCCCGGCCCCACCCCCACATATCCACGACCGCCATATTGAAAAGGCACAGAATGACCAACTCTCTCTCTTTCTACTAGGGATGCACCAAATCCAGGATTCAGTTCGGTATTTGGCCAGGATTCGGACGAATCCTTGTGCCTGGCCAAACCAAATCCTTAAAACCCCTCTCCCTCACTGATTTGCATATTGAAATTAGGGATCAGATTTGGTTCGGTATTTAGCTGAATCTTTCACAAAGGATTCGGGGGTTCGGCCGAATCCAAAAAAGTGGATTCGGTGCATCCCTACTTTCTACGCCTGGGTCTCTTTTCTCTCTAACCCTGGGTCTCTCTTCTCTTCACCCATCTCTCTATCTCTTCTCTCTAACCCTGGGTCTTTCTTCCTTCTCTACACCCGTCTCTCTCTTCTCTCTAACCCTGGGTCTTTCTTCTCTACACCCATGTGTGTCTCTCTCTCTTTACGCCTAGGTGTCTCTCTCACTATTCCTGGGTCTCTCCCCCACTTTAGAGGTCTCTCTCTCTTTTGTGTGTGTCTAGGGTTGCCACCTTTTCTGGAAAAAAATAGCTTCCTATATTTTTACGTTTTTTCCCTATAAATAACATTGGCATCAAGCAACATTTTTACCGGCCAGGTGGCAACCCTATGTGTCCCCCTGTCCTACGGTGTTGGTAAAGCCCCTCTCTCTCTGTCTGTACCCCCTACCCCAGGCTCAGGGCTCAGTTACAGCAGGGGGGGGGAAGAGGGGGTCGTAGGCTGGGGAGACCCATGTGAGAAGCCTAGAATAGCCTAGGCGATAATCCGCCCCTGCCCTCAGAGGTAATGCAAGAGTTTTGCATCCCAGAACTTTCTTTTGCTCCTCTCCACTTCTGCTTGCAAATAAAATGCAGATGTAAAATAAAATATAGTATATATATATATATATATATATATATATATATATACACACTATATTTTATTTTACATCTGCATTTTATTTGCAAGCAGAATATATATATATATTTATATTTATTTATTTTTTATTTTTGAAAAAGAAAAGATTGCTGGGCGAGAAAGACAGAAGATATAGAAAAGTGTTAAACAGATAAAGAAGGTAGAGACATCAGAGAGGGTTATAAAGAAAAAGGAGAGAAGAAGAAAAAACAAAGAAAATGAAGGTATTGAACAACAGCAGATTAAGGAATAGTGAGAGTGATATATTTATGAAATAATCTTGGATAATATAGAATATGATGGGGTTGTGCTAGGTTATGACAATACACAGGCATGGTGCTTGCAGAATCTGAATGGACAGAAAAGAAAAGTCATATGCACAATAGTTTTGGGGTCCCTACAGGTAGGTAACATAGGTAAATCTATCCAAACTAGGCATTAAAGGAACAGTAACAGAAAAAAATTAGTGTTTTTTACGTAATGAATAAATAATGTACTGTTGCTCTGCACTGGTACTGGCACGGATTCAGAAACTCTACTGTAGTTTATATAAACAAGCTGCTGTGTAGCCATGGAGCAGCCATTCAAGCACGATACTTGTTCAATACTTCATACCTCTCAACTGTCCCGTTTTTAGAGGGATAGTACCTCGAAAGCTCAACCCACACTCCCTCGTTTGTACTGGAAAGTCCCATTTTTCTCTGCACTGAACTGCCAGAAAAAGAAACAAAAAGTTTCTAACTTAATTGGCTTTTGGCAGAGAGCCAAGAGTGCAGATAAGACACTTTTGGAACAATTTCAAGATAAACAAATAAGTAATTGTAACAATATAAGATAACAGGTCCATTGGGAAATGTTCGACTCACAGCTTAAAGGGCAATTCACCATCATTAGCAAAACTGGAAAAAAAAAAAAATTAAAAAAAAAAAAAAGAAATGTTCAAACTTTCATAACCTACCAAATTTTGTAAAATTAACATGGTAGGGGTGTGGTCACAAAAATGGGCAAGGTCAAAAAAACTTTTGTTCCTCTTTATTTAGGGAGGTTGGAATGTATGCTTTAACAATTTATTTTTTTTACAGTTCCTTTAAACACCTACTGGGAAACTTGCCTTTGACACTGGATAGGGAAACAAGCACACGGCTTACGGAGGACCACCTTAGGTACCCAAAACAAAGGGGAAACAGCCTGAGTAAAATACAGCCAACACTCCGGGTTTCTATAAGAATACATACTCATTTTTATATTTAGTTCCTTTACTCCGTGTCAGCAGCAAAAACCCCTCAATACTTCACATGTCTTTGAATTGAATGTTTAGAAATAAAAGATTCACTGGGAATTTAGTTACCGTATAGCGGTTATGTTTCTGCTCTTGACATACTGCCTATATAAGCAACACATTGGTGTCCCCCCCCCCCCCCAAGCTTCAACCTTTTTGCCCAAGTGAAACCTGCCTGACTGCTGATTTAGGGGAAGGAGACAGACCCCCTCCTGCAGCATCTCCCTTTACCTGAGGGTAAAAAAAATATAAAAAAAAAAAATTAAAAAGAATTCAGAAGAGGCAAACAAAAACCAAAATCAGAAGATGCAAATCAGAGCAGTCCCTGTATTAAGTTTATTCTGATATTCTGAGACAATTTGCAATTGGATCTCATATTATTTGTGGTTTGAGTTATTTAGCTTTTTATTCTGCAGCTCTCCCATTTGCAAAGTCAGCAAACTGGTTGCTAGTGTCCAGATTACCCTAGCAACCACCAATTTGAAAGCTGTAAAGAGTCAGGAGGCAAGTAAAAAAACTACACAAAATAAAGCAGACCAAGTGAAAAGTTACTTGAATTTGGTGGATGTTTTTCTCCTCCTTACAGAGACATGTGCACGTGTCAAGTTGATAAAGAGTGTCAAGCAGGTCTCTTATAAGCTACTTATCTAAACATAGGCGAGATGTGATCCGACTTACTACTTCAGCCAGTATTGCTTTATTTCCACCAATAAAAGTTTAAGTTGGTGCAATATTACTCATACTGTGGTGGCATGTCACAAATACTTTGTGCCTCTATCATTTGCAGCTAATTCTGTAGGAAATCATATCCAGTAATATGTTAAGCCTGGTCACTGCTTGTGAGTTTAAAGTATTGTACCTGAAACAAGACACCCAGAAGAAGCCACACATTACAGTAATTGCAGAAGAGGCACATTGAATAGCAAGGTAAAACCATTTTTATTATTAACATTAAAAAAAGAAATCTAGATTTAGTGCAAGCTATAAGTTAAATAACATTAAGACAGACTTAGGAGAAATGCACCCCAGATAATTAACGCTACAGATCAGAGTCCCTGTGCAGCCTTAAAATTCCTGGGACTCAACTGCTGTAGGTTCTTGTGAAGATGAGGAGCCTTTGACCGTTTTCTTTGGCAGCAGAGCAGATTGGATGTTGGGCAGGACTCCTCCATCAGCGATGGTCACACCCTCAAACAGCTTGGCCAGTTCATCATCATTCCTGACTGCCAGCTGGATGTGCCTTGGCATGATCCGGAGTTTCTTGTTGTCCCTGGCAGCGTTCCCTGCCAATTCCAACACCTCAGCACACAGGTATTCCAGAGTGGCGGCCAGGTAGATGGCAGATCCAGAACCAATTCTCACAGCGTAGTTTCCCTTCCTCAGAAGCCTGTGGATACGACCCACTGGGAACTGCAAACCTGCCTTGGCTGATCTGGAGGCCTTGCCGCTAGCAGCCTTCTGCACCTTTTTGCCACGGCCAGACATATTGAATATATTCTGAAATAGTATTAAATATTCGTGTCAGTTTGTGCATTTAGATAAGACTTTGTAAAGGCTCTAGAGTTTATACTGCTAACTGAAAGGAAGTTTCTAAATTATATGATAAGATATTTTGAATTGGGCTTAAGTCTAGACAATTTGTAGCATACAGGAAATAGTTCATAAACAGTTTAATTGGTTCCCGAGAAAAGAGTACACCTGGATCCTCAGAACATGAAGACATTTGAGCTACAGGGCCCAATATGTTGTATTAAGACCAAATATTCAAAGGGCTACAGAGTCATGTAATTGTATAAGTCGTCCGATACAGAACATTGGGTCAAAGTAAAACAACCTACACAAACAGTATCAGTCTTACCAGGGATTCTTGGTAGCGGGTATGGTTACCAGTTGTATTAAAAGTGGATACTCTACAACTCAGGTTTGCAGTAAGAAGGTATCTAGTTGGGGCCCATCACAACCAAAGGGTGTGTAAAGGACAAATAGGAGACATTCTAAACACTAGTCTACCCACAGAAAGAACATGGCTTTCTGACTGCCAAGCATCTGTGACCCCAGTAACCACAGAATAGTTTGGTTTCACGTGGTCATACACTGGCAGATTAAAGCTAGCTAGCTGTCCTTAATACCAATTTGGCAGCCGATCTGCCAGTATATTGGAGCTTCCAACAGGTCTTCCTGATAAGATCAGGCCAATGTTTAGAGGTTTGGTTTTTTGTTGAACGAGGATCTCATTGTCTAGTTGATTCAGTCCTCAATCCATCTGTGCCCACTCTCTTCATTGTAACCCAATCATTCGGCCCTAGGGCCGTTCAGATCGACCCAATATTGCCTTGCTGTTGGGTACAAGACAATAGTAAAGAGACTAAGGTAATGGGGAAGGACTTCCCCCCCCCCCCAAAACAAACAAAGCAGTGGGTGGTTTATATAGTAGTTTTAAAGAATGTCAAACAGCCAATGTGCTCTCAGCTTCTAAGAACCCCAACATTATAAATTACATTTTCTGTAACTTTAAAATTTTAAGCATAATTGCTTAAAGGGCAAGTCTAAAGTAGAATAAGGCTAAAAATGCTGTATTTTTTATACTAAACAAACATGAACTTACTGCACCACAAGCCTAATCAAACAAATGATTTAGGCTTTCAAAGTTGGCCGTAAGGGGTCAACATCTTCATCTTTGCAAGACCAAGACTGTGCACATGCTCAGTGTGGTCTGGGCTGCTTAGGGATCTTCATAAATTATCAAAACAGCACAAGTCCAATATCTGCCAGAAGCCAATACAGCAACTGATTAATAAGCAAGAATGTGGATTTTATAGTGTTTGTATTGTTTAATACAAATTTTCACCAACTCTGCAGAACCAGTGGCTGCAGCAAAATAATCCTCCAAATAGAATCCCAGTTTATCTGTTTAAATCTGGCTCCATGATCTTTGTCTCTGCAGCTGGAAACAGTAAAGGCAAAAATAAAATCCCATTCAAATCTCTACACAGTCGACGACTGTTCCAACAGGGAAACAAACAAAGCTGCTTGAGTTCTGCATGGCTGTGAAGTAAGGCGGGGGCTCCCCCTGCTGTTCATAAGTATGATTGTTTCCCTGCTCAGCAGTTAGGGACCATCTGACAATTCCTATCCACAGCAGTAAATGAAGGGAGACTTTCACTGCATACAGTCAGGTTTCTTATAAAAACGGTACACATTTAGTTAAAGTATATTGGAGAGAAGAAAGTAAAATTGGACACAACTGAATGCCCATGACCAAAGCCCAACCATCAGGGTAAGCAGAGCAGTTAATCTAAAGAAAAAATGATCTAGCTAAAAATAATTTGCAAGAGTATTAAGAAGAGCAAGTCAATTGAGCCCAGTACATGCTGCAAAGCTTATCTGAATAATGTTTGTCACTCTCCATAGCCTGTGGCAAGTACTGTACTTGAAGCTACTACATTACACAGTTACAACCTGTACAATAATCAGAAAGGAAGGTTTGTTTCTATGGGGTTAAATTAGAGGACTACAGTAGTGCCACTACCTACGCTCTTTGAAAGGGGAAGAATAAGTGACAGATGTTGTAGAAGCTCATTTCTATAGACTGCCAGATAAGCAGCTTGTAGTTCTTTGCAACTAGCCAATGCATATACTCGATTATACAGCGAGTTACTTCTCCATATGAAAAAGATCTTGCCTTTAGCATGGGACAGGTGGCACATGTGACTAGTACAGAACTATTACTCATTTCTGGGGTTATAGTTCTTTTGATCCAAAGCTAACTAGTACGGATGCCTAGAACCACAATCCCAGAAGCTATGCCAAACCAGTGGGACTTAAGTCAGTGAATTATTCCACTAGACACAAAGTTAAGGAAAAAAAATTCAGGCACCTTAACAATAACTTAATCTGGGAACAGTGACATCTATTTAAAGTATAATAGAGCAAGTTGCTCAGTAGGCTTGTGCAGAACAACCCTTTGCAAGATTCAGTACAGAAGCTGACAAGGAATAAAGCAAGTCTTTATCAAACCAACTGATTACACTACATAACATCATAACATACAGCTCAATATTAAATTAACTATATATATATATATATATCTCTATCCAAACAACAGCACACCAACCAACCTACCTGTTTTCTTTACACAGAAACCAAAACACAAGTCTGTACCCAACATGCCCTGCCTTCTGCCTTTTATACACATATCCAATTGGAACGCCTGCATCTAAATGTCTACACCTGATCACTTAAGCCCCTAACCAGATAAAGCTGCTCTGAACTTACCAACAATTAACAAAAGAGGTGCAGTTTTACCCCAGAGAGGCAAAGTGGCTTAGCAGTTTGCTTCAATTGGTCAATCGCTATAAGACAAATAAAAGCAAAATTCTGATTGGTTGCTATCGCTAATTAACTTAAAATCTTTTTTGAGCTCCCCCCAACAGCTCCCTATCATCCACCATTACTCTGCAAATAAAAAACTCAAGGATCAACTGCTAAAGGGGAACAGTGGAAATAATATGCCAATGAAGTCTCTGCATGGTATGTTTGTCATGAGCATACTTTAAAGGGGTTATTCACCTTTAAGTTAACTTGTAGTATGTTATAGAATGGCTAATTCTAAGCAACTTTTAAATTGGTTTTCATTATTTAGAGTTTTTAAATTATTTGCATTGTTCTTAAAACTCTTTCAAATGGGGTCACTGACCCCATGTACAAAACAAATGCTCTGTAAGGCTACAAATGTATTGTTATTTCTACTTTTTATTACTCCACTTTCTATCCATGCCCTCTCCTATTACAGTCTCTTATTGAAATCAATGGTTGCTTGGGTAATTTGGACCATAGCAACCAGATTACTGCAATTGCAAACTGGAGAGCTGCTGAATAAAAAGCTTAATAATATTAAAACCACAAATAATAAAAAAGAAAACCAATTGCAAATTGTCTCAGAATATCGCACGCTACATGATACTAAAAGTTAACTCAAAGGTGAACATACCCCTTTAATGAAGTGGGTTGGTGAAAGTAAGTAAGGGGGGGAGCCAAATTGTTGAATTTCCCCCAGTGATTCTAGTTGCTAATCTTCTACCCTGGGCCAAGGCTCTTCATAAAATGCACTAGATAACGCGCTATATGTGAGTGCCACACTGTCGTATTCTTCCACTTTCCTAGGCATCTCTGTAACCCCTTTGGTGGACACATGCTCCAAACATACTGTATATTCTATGCCAATTTCTGTTTGTATGTGTCCAACTTTAATAGGCACAGAGAATGTTTGGGAATAAGTCTCTTTTAAAGATTAAGGAACAGATTCCCGAAAGGGCAAAGTGACTAACGCTAGCGAAAATTCGCCAACGTGATGTCATTTTGGAATTTCACCGATTTCCTAACAGGCACAGGCAGCACTTCGCTAACAAAGGAGAGAGACACTAGCGTTGCTTCGCACTCTTAACGCCAGGCGAATTTTCGCTCTGGCGAACAGACGTAACTGCGCAAATTCACTAAGATGCGGATTTTACTGAACGTTACGTCTTTCACCAGACTTGCCTTCACCACCTCAGATCAGGCAAAGTGTATTGGAGTGCATAGGGCTTCCTCAATTTTAAGTGCAAAATTCTTCAAAGTCCCAAAAAACGATGGCGTCTTTTTCTTTTTTCAGAGTGATAGTCTGCAAAGGTCCGTAAATTTTTTTTTGGGTAACCGGGTTCCCCCATATATTTTCTAACATATGGAACATAAACGATACAGTGGGCTCATGTGTAGGGCAATATAACAACTCTATTGACTTTATTAAGGTTCCCTGGACTTGTGTAATGTATTTGCTGTAACTTTATAATTTCCAGCCGTATAAAAATTAGGCAACGCTAGCGCATCTTTGCTTTGATTGTCGAAGTAACACTAGCGCAACTTTGCACTTTAGGGAATTGGCGTTGTCATAGCAAATCGCTGGCGAATTTTCGCCGGTTAGGGAGTTTGCCTCTTAGGGCTCTAACAGACGAGTGTTTTTAGCTGCACTCCTCTGTGTTCCGGTTTCATGTGTTCAGCCGCAGGGGAGCGCAGGAGTAGACATACTGAATTCTTTTCAATGGGGCTGTACTCACACAGACGCATGTAAGCACCCAACTCAGGAAAAATGCAACATGCTGTGTCCCAACCTGTGTTTCGTGCTTACATGCGTCTGTGAATACAGCCCCATTGAAAAGAATTCAGTATGTCTACTCCTGCGCTCCCGTGCGGCTGAACGAATGAAACTGGATCGCAGGGGATCGCAGCTAAAAAGGCTCGTCTCACCTCAGGGGCAAACCCCCTATTCGGCGAGTTCCGACAGTCGTGTTGCGTTGGATCAAATGCTGCGACACCATCCGACAATGCATTCACTTACCTTATTTCCATTGATGCCGGCGTTTTGTTGCAGAGTCGGATTGCAGTATAAAAGGAATTGCGGTGCTTTAACCACCGCTTCGGTGGTGGAAAAAACCCCCATAATTGCCTGGCACCAGCCTGAAAGTCAACATTAAAGGGATTCTGTCCTGATTTTTATGATGTCGTTTTTATTTCTAAATTGCACTGTTTACACTGCAAATAATTCACTATAATTTCATTCCTGAACCAGCAAGTGTATTTTATTTAATTTATAATATGCATAAAGAACCCCCTGCAAGGAATATCTAGAACTATAAATAAGAATTTATACACTAACCTCACCTTAAAAAAACGTACTACTTCTACTAAAACTTACCACTGGGACTTATTTATGAAAGGGAGAGAAAGACGTAAAATGCCAAAAAGCAGGGACAAATAATTTGGCCATTTGCTTGCTCTCTTTCTCTCTCTAGGTGCAGAGAGGAGCACAACTTTAAAAAATGCCGGTCAAATAAAATAAAAATAGACAGCTTACAATTAAACAGGACATTTTGCCTGGTCATGTGCTTTCAGAAAGAGCCAGCACTTTAGGATGGAACTGCTTTCTGACAGGCTGTTGTTTCTCCTACTCAATGTAACTGAATGTGTCTCAGTGGGACCTGGATTTTACTATTGCGTGTTGTTCTTAGATCTACCAGGCAGCTGTTATCTTGTTAGGGAGCTGCTATCTGGTTACCTTCCCATTGTTCTTTTGTTTGGCTGCTGGGGGGGAAAAGGGAGGAGGTGATATCACTCCAACTTGCAGTAAAGAGTGACGGAAGTTTATCAGAGCACATGACTGGGGAAAGCTGGGAAACTGACAATATGTCTAGCCCCATGTCAGATTTTAAAATTAATCCTGTGCTTGAATGGCTGCCCCCATGGCTACACAGCAGCTTGTTTATATAAACTATAGTAGTACTTATCTGTTATCTGCTGTGTATCCTGTGCTTGAATGGCTGCCCCCATGGCTACACAGCAGCTTGTTTATATAAACTATAGTAGTACTTATCTGCTATCTACTGTGTATCCTGTGATTGAATGGCTGCCCCCATGGCTACACAGCAGCTTGTTTATATAAACTATAGTAGTACTTATCTGTTATCTACTGTGTATCCTGTGCTTGAATGGCTGCCCCCATGGCTACACAGCAGCTTGTTTATATAAACTATAGTAGTACTTATCTGCTATCTACTGTGTATCCTGTGATTGAATGGCTGCCCCCATGGCTACACAGCAGCTTGTTTATATAAACTATAGTAGTACTTATCTGTTATCTACTGTGTATCCTGTGCTTGAATGGCTGCCCCCATGGCTACACAGCAGCTTGTTTATATAAACTATATTAGTCTTTCTGAAGAAAACACACCAGTTATACCAGTGCAGGGCAACAGTATATTATATTGTCATAGGGGAGTGGTCCAAAACCAGAACGATTTAGAGCAGCCACTCAAAAAGGCAATCTTCCACCAGGCAGTAAAAATAGGTAAAATATTTATTAGGCCTATGAAGTGTGTGTAACACTAATCGCTATGCTTATCTGACATACTAAATATTTTACCTATTTTTACTGCCTGGTGGAAGATTGCCTTTTTGAGTGGCTGCTCTAAATCGTTCTGGTTTTGGACCACTCCCATAGCTGAAGGCTCAGGGCGGTGCACTTGGGCCTCATCAATAACTTGTTGAGTTAATTTAACTTGGTTGGACGACTATTCTTGGTTTAATTCCTTTAAAATACTTTCATTTTTAGATGTAACTGCTCCTATATGACAACGGACATGGGCATACCATACATGTATGAAATAGTACAGGGAGCAAAAGTCCACCTGCAACTTATCTGAGCTGAAGGTGAATCTGGTCACACCAGAATAATGACCTACATCAGGACAGTCCAGCTGGAGGCCCACGGGCAACATGTAGCATTCCAGTGGATTTTTATATTTTTATGGACCAGTGTCTAAGGGTTCCATAGACTCGTTAGTATGGACATATGTTAATATAATCCACTTTGGAATTTATTCTTTATCCACCAACAAAACCCCCCACACACCATCACCATTCAGAAATGAACACATTGACTTTGCAGAAGATCAGAGGAATCTTTATTTACAACAGGAAATAAAAACAAGAAAATGAATTGACATTAACCTTGCGGGAAACACATATTGTTACTGGTCAGTACATAGCTGAAAAGCCTTTAGTAGATACAGTATTTTCCAGGGTGCTACTCGGGACTCATTAAGGTGCCATACAGCAGCTACAGAGCTATAGTAACTCACAGCCACCATATAATTGCTAAACAGGGTCGCCAGATCTAATTTTCAAAACCGGCCAAAATCAGCACAAAACTAGCCAAGAGGCACTTCAAAAGTAGCCCAAAAATAGCACAATATATGCAGTGAAAAAAATCTATAAAAACAAATATGTGAAAATATGCCTTTTTAGTGATTTGCATATTTTTCCATGAAGTGAAATGGGACAGATTCGTGTAAATACATCGGGGGGCCCAGGAGGTATAGGGACCCTAATACACATACAATTTCAATAAATATTGGTCAAACACCTGAACATTTTGGGGGCCAGCAGATTTTTGCCCCAAAATTGTCTGAAATTGAGAAAAGTCACCGGAAAACACGAGAATGCTTGCGTAAGAGTGACAGGAGTACAGAGCCCAAAATCTGGTAACACCCGACTTCTACACAAGTCAGTCCCATTGCATTCTGGTAGGGTTGCCACCTTTTCAAAAAAAAATTTAATGGCCAGTGGTGGGTGGCGGGAAGAAAAGGGACGGGCCGTGACACAAAAAGGGGCGGGCCATGATACAAAAAGGGGCAGGCTGTGGTGCAAAAAGGGGCGGGCCATGTCACACGATGGCCAGAAGGTGAAGAAAAGGAGCAGAGGGCTAAGGGCTTTTGTTAAGGGTATTACTAATTTACCGGCAACCCTACATGCTGGGTATTGTAGTCTTACATTAAACTTGGCAGTTGGCAAATTGTTAAACAAAAACGACATTACCCAACATGCATTGGGAGACACAGGTTTGGCACATTAGGGCAAGAAAAAACTTTGGCTGGTTTCCATAGTAGAAACCAGCAAAAGGCCCAAAAAGTAGCCCAAACCCGTACCTTGGCTATTTTGTACTTTCAAAACCCGCCTTGGCTTTAAATTTGTAGCCCAATTTGGCTAGAAACCCACCAGCCTGGCAACCCTTTTGTTGCTAAGGCTACTGGGACACAGACAAAGTCAGACAAGGAGAGTTGTATCTCTACAGGGGAAGGTGCTTGAAGGCAGTGACCATACAAAGTGAAAGTAGGGAAGTTTGAGCAGTTTCCTCCACCCACGGAGCTACATCTTGTGCCAGTAGCCTTGCAGTGTATGATTCAAAGCTAATGATTGGCTGCTGTGGGCTACTGCGCTGTATGTTAATAAACTTGCCTTTATCCTACTTTAGTAGCTTTAAAACCATTACAACTGATGGCGGCCAACACACATTTGCTGAGACCTTTTGGCAGTGCCATTAAAGCAATAAAATAAATCTTCCAGGGAGATCACATAATAATGAAATAGTGATCAGGCTTTAAATACAAATAATAAAGGTGCTGTGTAGAAAACCTATCACTATATTCTCTAAAGATGTTTTCTTGCTACTTGAGGTTATTTTAATGCAGTGATACCAGTAATTTTCCTAATAAAATATCACAGACTCAAACTACGCTTAGCAGGAGAAATTCCATGGCGAAAAGGCAAAACTTGTCACCATTTCAAATGTATTCTTCTGTTGGCCCCAAGCTTATCAAAATACAGCCAGTTTTTATTAGGGATGTACTGAATCCAGAATTCGGTTCGGGATTCGGCCTTTTTCAGCAGGATTCGGATTCGGCCGGATCCTTCTGAACCAAATCCTAATTAGCATATGCAAATTAGGGTCAGGGAAGGGAAATTGCATGAATTTTTGTCACAAAACAAGGAAGTAAAAAATGTTTTCCCTTCCCACCCCTAATTTGCATATGCAAATTAGGATTTGGTTCTTGGCTGAATCTTTCTCGAAAGATTTGGAGGTTCAGCCGAATCCAAAATAGTGTATTCGGTGCATCCCTAGTTTTTATTACATATTAAATCATGAATAGAAATTAATTGGAAAAAGTCATTATTACTGGTGATCTATCTAAAAACAACTAGTTGTTTGAAGGTGAACAAGGGTTTTTTCCTGCACTCCCCTGCGCTGCGCTTTCGTCCATTCAGCCGCAGGAGTAGACACACTCAATTATTGTGAAGGGGCTGTACTCACACAGACGCATGTATGCGTCGAACGCAGGTAAAATGCAACATGCTGCATCCCACCTGCATTTGCCGCTTACATGCATCTGTGTGAGTACAGCCCCCTTCACAATAATTGAGTGCGTCGACTCCTGCGCTCCCCCACAGCTGAATGGACGAAAGCGCAACACAGGGGCAAATTTGTCCAGTGTAAGTAAATGAGCCCCACTTTATATTGCAGCAATATTCCCTCTATGAGTGATCTCCATGATTACTGGGTACAACACTCCTGATTATTAGGAGAGTGGCATCAAAAGAAAACCTGGGTTTGGAAGAACAAAGCCATAGGGTATCCAAGGCCTTTTCCTTCTATGGGTTTCTACAAACAGACAAAATATAAGGGTAAATATGGAGTAATCATAATATGGACCTCAGTGGAGCGCATGGGGCAATTTTATTTAATGTGAGTCTGCCACAAACTTGTGTTTTACAGGGGATGTTCACCTTTTAGTTAACTTTAATATGATGTAGAGCAGGAATCCCCAACCTTTTGAACCCGTGAGCAACATTCAGAAGTAAAAGGAGTTGGGGAGCAACACTAGCATGAAAAATGTTCTTGGGGTGCCAAATAAGTGCTGTGATTGGCCATTTGGTATGTGGATTGTCAACCTACATTGAGGTTCTTTTTGGCAGTGCACCCGCTTTTCTTACAACCAAAACTTGCCTCCAAGCCTGGAATTCAAAAATAAGCTCCTGCTTTGAGGCCACTGGGAGCAACATCCAAGGGGATGGAGAGCAACATGTTACTCACGAGCTACTGGTTGGGGATCACTGATGTAGAGAGTGATATTCTGAGACCATCTGCAATTCACACCAAATTTTTACTATTTGTGGTTTTTGATGGATTAGCTTTTTATTCGGAAGCTCTCCCAGTTTGCAATTTCAGCAATCTGGTTCCTAGGGTCCAAATTCCCCTAGCAACCGTGCATTTATTTGAATAAGAGAGGCCTGAATAGGAAGATGAGGAATAAAAAGTAGCTATAACAATACATTTGTAGCCTTACAGAGCATTTGTTTTTTTAGATGGAGTCAGTGACCCCACATTTGCAAGCTGGAAAGAGCCAGAAGGAAAAAGCAAATAATAAAAAAAAACTATTAAAAGAATAATGAAGACCAGTTAAAAACTTGCTTAGAATTGTCCATTCTATAATATACTAAAAGTTAACTTGAAGGTAAACCACCCCTTTCAAATCCCTCCCAGGTAATGAAGATTCATTTGCAGAGGCCAAACCATCAGATGAATGATAATGTACCATGAATATCTTGTAAATTATATCCTTATATAAACGGTGAGTTCTGATGTCATCAGTTATAAACGGTGAGTTCTGATGTCATTTCTGTCACATGACTCACTGAAACTTGTGTATTATAATACATAAAGTACCCCCAGTTGCAAAATATGAGGATATTAGAAGTTACCTCGGAGTTCAATGACCTGTATAAAAACACTCAGCCTTTGGCCTCGTTTCTTTTATATGGTCATGAAACTCCTCGGTAACTTATAATATCCTTATATTTTACAACAGGGGCTACTTTATTCACTATATAAACGGTTACTAGTGATGTCATCAGTTATAAACAGTGAGTAGTGATGTCATTTCTGTCACATGACTCACTGAAACTTGTGTATTATAATTAGGGATTTTGGATTTGGATGAACCCCCGAATCCTTAGTGAAAGATTCGACAGAACACCGAACCAAATCCTAATTTGCATATGCAAATTAGGGGTGGGAAGGGGAAAACATTTTTTACTTCCTTGTTTTGTGACAGTCACACAATTTCCCTCCCCACCCCTAATTTGCATATGCAAATTAGGCTTTAGATTTGGTTCGGCCTGGCAAAAGGATTCAGCTGAATGCTACTGAAAAAGGCCGAATCCTGGATTCAATGCATCCCTAATTATAATAAATAAAAGTACCCACTGTTGCAAAATATGAGGATATTAGAAGTCACCTTGAGTTCCGTGACCTGTATAAAAACACTCGGCCTCGTACTTTTATATGGTCATGAAACTCCTCGGTAACTTACAATATCCTTATAATTTACAGGAGGGGGTACTTTATTCACTATATCCACTAACACTGCAGTACATTATACATCACTGATTAGAAAGCCAACTCACGAATGCCTTCCAAGCTTGTGCCAATAGGCTTAATCTCTTTCTATCATGACTGACCAATCACATCCCTCCTCCAGCAGCTGAACTACAACTTGCAGAACATCCTTAGACAAGGCTGGTGTTACAGATTTACAGCAGAGATGGGGGGCTCAGGCGATTATACTCAATCTAGAAAGAATAAGAGACACGTTTGGGCTTCTAGAAGAATGACAGAATAGTGGTTTATAAAAAGTGAGTAATGTTGCGCAGGGATCAGATCGTACAGGTTTTGCCAAAAAAACACTAGAACAAACATAGACAAACAGCACGGGGTACAAGCCAATGGAAGGTCCAAAAAACATAAATAATCAAAGGTGCATTCATATGGGATTCCACTGGAAGTGTTTCGCTTCCTCCTAATCATTCTTCCGTGTTATAGTACTACATGGTTATATATTTTTTCAGGGACCCCTTAATAAAAGTTACATTATTTGGGGCCCTTGATTAGAAGAACAGAGTATACTCATTACTGTGCCAACATAAAGGGACACAAGGGTAAGTCTCATAAATGTAATATCTATTCACTTGGGAAAAAAAAAAGATAATAGATTTATTTGAAGTATCTTTTGGTCAGTATCATTTTAAAAGCTTTAAAGGCAAAGAGCAACAGCACATGGGAATTGTTATCCCTGTATGGCCACAGTGTTAAGAATTATTAGACTCCTGGCCCCTGTCCTATCCAAGGGCTTCCCATAGTCCTTTGTGTCATCATCACTTCAAAGCATTTTCCTATAGGATGCCACTGTTCTATGGTGTCTCTGTTCTTCTTCGCTTTTAATACAATTAACCCTCTCTTAAAGGAGAACTAAACCCTAAAAATGAATGAGGCTAAAAATGTCCTATTTTATATAGTGAACTTATTGCACGAGGCTAAAGTTTGAGCTTGTCAATAGCAGCAATGATCCAGGACTTCAAACTTGTCACAGGGGGTCACCATCTTGGAAAGTGTCTGTGACACTCACATGCTCAGTGGGCTCTGATTGGCTGTTGAGAAGCTAAGCTTAGGGCTCGTCACTAATTATCCAGCAGAAAAAGAGCTTCCCTGGCTGTAATATAAGCTGATGCTACAGGTTTGCTGATTATTAAATTCTGAAGGCAATTGCACTGGTTTCTGTGCTGCCATGTAGTAATTATGTGTATTAATTACTAATCAGCCTTATATTGTGACATTTCTATTCTATGTGTACTGTATATTGTGAGTGGGTCCCTAAGCTGTGACAGCAGCACAGAGCATGTGCAGTGAATCAGCAGAAAATAAGATGGGGAGCTACTGGGGCATCTTTGGAGACACAGATCTTTACTGCTAAAGGGCTGTGGTTGCCTTGGGCTGGTACAGAAGCACAAAACATAATGTACAACATTTCTAGCCTATTTTGATAGTTAAGCTTTAGTTCTCCTTGAATAATGTAAAGACTCCCAAGAAATAAAATAAAATAATTGCACATATTTCTTAATTATAACATGAGCTATCAGGACCAAACCCAACAATTCAGATCAGGTTACATTTTGGCTCAAGTCAAACATAATCCATTAAGGACACGATGTTAGTGCACACAGGGTGTCCAGTAAACAAAAGAAGTCCTTCATGTGACAGATGAGCAGATTTGTCCTGCATGGGTCACTGTAGGTTTGCTAACCTGAGTGTTGTTTTCCCATTAATGAGAAGGTATTGATTATATACTGCAGCGGAGATCATCCTGTGTGTGCTAGCCTCACATATAATCAATACTATATCATCCACTCCGTCTTGCAAGTGTTTTATATTTGTGTGGAACGGTCCACTGAGGAACTCTCGTCTCAAAATGATCATACAAAAGAACGTATGCCAAACGATCGCTATGAAATAGATCCCTTGTGGAAATTAAATAAACGGTTTATTAGCCCACCAACAGATAGAAAAGGTCCCATGCTTGCCACATCTAGTCATGTTATATATATATATTTAAATATGTCTTTGTATGAAGATCTTGTTAGCTTTCCAAGGCATCGAGGACTTTCATTATTTGTTGTTTTATGGCTTTGGTAGCATCGCCGGCGTTAGGGATTAAATACCTAGAGGAAAAGCAGGTGGTTAATAAGAAATATCAAACAGGTTTTTACATACTCTACCAGTCAAAGCTTTTTGAACACTAGGCTGAATGGGCTGTTCACTTTATTCTAAGACAGTTTGCAATTGGTTTTCGTTTTTTATTTTCAATTATTTTGCAGCTATTTGGTTGCTAGGGTCCTGTTTGCCTTAGCAACCAGGCAGGGGTGTGAATGAGAGACTGGAATATGAATTGAAGATAGAATGAATGAAAAAAAAAAAAAGATAAGAAGTATAAATAAAAAGTAACAATAACAAGGCTATTGAAACCTTACAGCGCAATCTTTTTGGCTGCCGGGGTCGATAACGCGCCCATTGAAAGCTGGAAAGATGTAGAAGAGGAAGGCAAATAATTTATGAAACTATAGAAAAATACATAACGAAGACCAACTGCAAAATTGCTATGAATAGGGCATTCTATGACGTACTAAAATTTTACTTAAAGGGGAAGTAAAGTCTAAAATAGAATAAGGCTAGAAATGCTGTATTTTGTATACTAAACATAAACATGAACCTACTGCACCACAAGCCTAATCAAACAAATGTTTTATGCTTTCAAAGTTGGCCACAGGGGGTCACCATCTTGTAACTTTGTTAAACATCTTTGCAAGACCAAGACTCTGCACATGCTCAGTGTGGTCTGTGCTGCTTAGGGATCGTCATAAATGATCAAATCAGCACAAGTCAAATAATATCTACCAGAAGCCGATACACAAGACTGATTAATAATCAGAATATACAGACTGCACTGGGTCCTGTGTTGTCATGTAATCTAATGTGGATTTTATTGTTTTTGTATTGTTTAATACAAAAACCTTCTCCAACTCTGCAGAACCAGTGGCTGCAGCAAAATAATCCTCCAAATAGAATCCCAGTTTGTCTGTTTAAATTTGTCTCCATGATCTTTGTCCCTGCAGCTAGAGTTGGAAACAGAAAAGGGGATGTAAAGGCAAAAATAAAATCCAATACAAATCTCTACACAGTCGCCGACTGCTCTACAGGGAAACAAACAAAGCTGCTTGAGTTCTGCATGGCTGGGAAGTAAGGTGGGGGCTCCCCCTGCTGTTCATAAGTATGATTGTTTCCCTGCAGAGCAGTTAGGGACCGTCTGACAATTCCTATCCACAGCAGTAAATGAAGGGAGAATTTCACTGCATACAGTCAGGTTTCTTATAAAAACAGTACACATTTTTTAATTAAAGTATATTGGAGATAGGTCTCTTTCATTAAAGAAAGTAAAAATGGGATTTTATTGTTTTGACTTTACATACCCTTTAAAGGTGAGCCATCCCTTTAAGGCAACAATTTTTTGTTAAAAGACTTGCTTGAGCTTAGAAACACAAAACGTGTTCGATTCCTCTACAAACCAGAAAGTCATAATTACCTCTCCACTGCTGAGATTTCTACCCCGGAGGCGTTGCTGCTTCCATATTTAAAAGTTATAAGTTCAGGATGTTTTTTCTTCGATGTGATTTTCACAACAGTGCTGAGAGCTTGCCGAGACTGTATGTAGGCAAATCCCTTTTTAGACAGAATCTCCCTCAGGCAATACATATGGGTGGCCGTTACCAAAAGGTGACTAAGGAAAGGGGAAAAAAGTAAATGAATGAACATTGACATGTATTAAATACATAGCTGCACCGTTACAAAGCTTGTTAGTAACCAATAGGGATGCACCGAATCCAGGATTCGGTTCGGGATTCGGCCAGGATTCGGCCTTTTTCAGCAGGATTCGGCCGAATCCTTCTGCCCGGCCGAACCGAATCCTAATTTGCATATGCAAATTAGGGGCAGGGAGGGAAATTGCGTGACTTTTTGTCAGAAAACAAGGAAGTAAAAAATGTTTTCCCCTTCCCACCCCTAATTTGCATATTCGGCCGAATCCAAAAAAGTGGATTCGGTGCATCCCTAGTAACCAAGACTACTTTTTAGTGCCTAGTAAAGAAACAAATCACTAATATAGTCAGAGGATCTGTTCTGGATGAATTGCTTCTCACAAAGGACTCAAAAACACCCCCTAGCCTTCCCTATAGATACACACCCAGTGATTGGCGTGAGAGGGGTCAGCACCATCTTTGCTATCTGATCTGAGAAAGAACATTTATTGGCAGTTCAAGGGAAAGTAGTGAAAACCATGGCAAGTTTAAAGGAATAGTTCAGTGTGAAACTAAAAACTGTGTAAATAGATAGACTGTGCAAAATAAAAAATGTTTCTAATATAGTTAGTTAGCCAAAAATGTAATGTATAAAGGCTGGAGTGAACAGATGTCTAATAAAACAGCCAGAATCCAACTTCCTGCTTTTCAGCTCTCTAACTCTGAGTTAGTCAGCGACTTGAAGGGGGGCCACATGGGACATTTCTGTTCAGTGAGTTTGTAATTGATCCTCAGCATTCAGCTCAGATTCAAGAGCAACAGATATGACCCATGTGGCCCCCCCTCAAGTCTCTGATTGGTTACTGCCTGGTAGCCAGGGCAACCAGTCAGTGTAAACCAAGAGAGCTGAAAAGCAGGAAGTAGTGTTCTGGCTATGTTACACATCCACTCACTCCAGCCTTTATACATTACATTTTTGGCTAACTAACTATATCAGAAACATGTTTTATTTTGCTTTAATGCTTCAACTGCAATGTTTTGTCTGCACATCACTTGCCACTGACTAGTTAAACCTGCAAGGGTTTTTCCTGCATCCACATGCACTTCTGTGCCGGATAATTCCTCTTGGATAAAGTGGCTGCAACTATAAAGAGTCGGGATGAACTGTGTCCAAACCATGCTTCCTCTGGTTTTCCTGCCCTCTATAACTAATCTGTCTCTTAAAAGAACAGTTCAGTATAAAAATAAAAACTGGGTAAATAGATAGGCTGTGCAACATGAAAAAAATGTATCTAATATAGTTAGTTAGCCAAATATCTAATGTATAAAGGCTGGAGTGACTGGATGTCTAACATAACAGCCAGAACACTACTTCCTGCTTTTCAGCTCTCTAACTCTGAGTTAGTCAGTGACTTGAAGTCCCGCATGGGACATAAATGTTCAGAGAAACTGCAATTGATCCTCAGCATTCAGCTCAGATTCAAAAGCAACAGTTATGTCCCCATATGTCCTCCCTCAAGTCACTAATTGGTTACTGCCTGGTGGCGAAATGTTTTTGACCACACCCATTTTTTGTGTGGCCACACCCCCTAATCACCGGGTTCATTTTACAAAATTTGGCAGGTTATGAAAGTTTGAACATATTTCTGTGTTTTTTTTTTCCAGTTATTACAGTTTTGCTAAGTCGCCAAACGAGCGGATCTGTCACCGATATGCCCACCTTTAGGTGGGCGATATTGGGCTAATCCGATCATGGGCCCATCATAACGATGGGTAAACGGCTGGTCAGATTGCAGGACCGCATAAACGCACAGATGTGGTCCGACGGGATTTTTAGTCCCGTCCGACCGACATCTGCACGACTTTCGGCCAGATATAGATCAGGGAAGCCCGTCAGAGGGCCCCATACACGGGCCAATAAGCTGCCGACTTGGTCTGTCTGCAGCTTTTATCGGCCCGTGTATGGCCACCTTAACTTCTCCCAAGGGACCTGTTATCTTATCAAAATTGTATCTTATCTGCAGCTGTGGCTGTTCAGGGCTCTCTGCCAAAAGCCAATTAAGTTAGAAACATTGTTTCTTTTTCGGACTGTTCAGTGCAGAGAAAATCAGGACTTTCCAGTACAAACAAGGGACTGCGGGTTGAGCTGTCAAAAGAGGGATTGTCCCTCTGAAAACGGGACAGTTGGGAGGTATGCAGCCTATTAATCCAGTTTTTATTTTTATACAGAACAATTCCTTTAAAAATGGCGTTTTCACCAATACACATGAAAATGGCTACCATGTGTAATTATGCAGTAATTCTAAGTGAATTAGCTACACTTAATCCATGAATCTCTTAAACATAGGGATACTGGAATTTTTCTCAGCAAGAAGACAATGTTTAAGAGCTCCGGTTGGTGGGCCCTTAGTGCTCCAGTTCAACATTGGAATCATAACACCACAAACCTTGGGAACCGGTGTCCGTTATCTTTCACTTCATCACACGGGAAGTGGTGTTTGACGTCAGGCTTGTTTATCCATGTCTGCACGTTAACAATTTCTTTGCGGTCATCGTCGGACATAGAAGAACTATCAACCTCATCTGGAAGGAAGAGATATCAGTCAAGAATAGCCGAAAGTGAAATCTTTGCTTTAAAAGAAACTAAAGCTTAAATAAACAAATAGGCTAGAAATGTTGTACATGATGTTTTGTGATTCTGTACCAGCCCAAGGCAACCACAGCCCTTTAGCAGTAAAGATCTGTGTCTCCAAAGATGCCCCAGTAGCTCCCCATCTTCTTTTCTGCTGATTCACTGCACATGCTCTGTGCTGCTGTCACTTACTGAGCTTAGGGAGCCACTCACAATATACAGTACACATAGAATAGAAATGTCACAATATAAGGCTGATTAGTAATTAATACACATAATTACTACATGGCAGCACAGAAACCAGTACAATTAGCATCAGAATTGAATAATCAGCAAACCTGTAGCATCAGCTTATATTACAGCCAGGGAAGCTCATTTTCTGCTGCTGGATAATTAGTGACGAGCCCTAAGCTTAGCTTCTCAACAGCCAATCAGAGCCCACTGAGCATGTGAGTGTCACAGACACTTTCCAAGATGGTGACCCCCTGTGACAAGTTTGAAGTCCTGGATCATTGCTGCTATTGACAAGCTGAAACTTTAGCCTCGTGCAATAAGTTCACTATATAAAATATGCCATTTCTAACCAGAGTCATATTTAGGGTTTAGTTCTCCTTTAAAAATGGGCCCCTAACCTAGTGGAATGCACGCAAAGCTACTGTATATTAGGGTAACCAGAGAAAGTTAAGTTTTAAGCAACAGAGTTGCCGACCTTGAGGCTTGAACAGCAGAACTAGTTGCTGATGCAGCAGAACAGAGTTACCCTGAAAGGGCTAAAAAAAAAAAAAAAACTGGAAATTACCTTGCAATCTTTAAAACTAAGTTTTCCTAATACTTAAAAATAATTTCCTGCAATATTAGCCTATAAAATGTGGAATCGTGGAGATGTGTCCTCACCACGTTTGGCTCTTGTAGGGTATTTGTCCATTCAGGCCACAGACAGAATATATATATATGGCTGCCTAAAATGCTACCATACCTTGGTTAACCAGTATAGGGGTTTTATTTGCAAACACGTAGGGGGTTATTTATCAAAGTCCGAATTTATCTCAATATTTTCTAAAAAAAAAAAAAAAAACTCTGACCAAATCCGCACGGGTTTTTTGGGCTGATTTATTAATACACTTTCCCGAAAAAAAATTTTGCAGGGGGGAAAAAAAAAATCAGAAATTTTTTTTTTTTTTTACTTTTCATCCGATTTTCGAGATTTTTCACCCGAAAACTCAGAATTTTGCCCAAAAACTCTGAAAACTTCGGGCTATTGTCAAAAACCCAGCGCACATCAAAAAATCATTGGGACTTCTCTCATTGACTTATATGCAACCTCGACAGGTCTGAGATGCCGGATTTTCAGATTCTGAGTTTTTAATAAATTCTGAAAAATGAGATTTTTTTAAAAGTCCGATTTCATATTAAAAAAATCACAAATTCTTTGTGATTTCTGCATTTGGAGTTTAGTAGTCTTGTATTAAATGAGCCGTGAATAGTGATGCTTGGTGATGTCATCAGTTAAGTCGGTGCTTAGTGATTATTAACGGATGTACATTGAACACATTGTATTGTTTTTACCCGTGTCATATTCTTCTTCATCGCCAATGCTAAACACTGGTTTTACACCCCGATAAGGCTTCCCCACTCTGTCACTGCTGCTTACGTGTCTGTCGGAAGATATAGGGAAAATGGGTTATAGAATATCCTCCTATCAGAATGTTCCTGTAAGCACATGCACAACTGTCAGTTTTGGAAGCAGACAGGACAGATCTAATGGTGAAATGTAAGCGTTGCCAGATGAGATAAGTGATTAAAAGCAGCCGAAAAACTGGATGAGAACACTCATTAATGGTACAAGAAAGTTTAGTTGAATGAGCTGCAAATTGAAAAATATTAGCATTAGGCAATATAAGCTACTGTCATGTGTCATGCAACTCCCAGGAACAACCCGCCAGCTGGGAAAATAGCCGAGCCAACATAACAAGGCACCTAAGGTAAACACCTGGCCTCACTCTGCACAACTAACCCCTTGCTCTGCAAACTCTCTCCACTGACAAAGGCAAGTGTCTAAGCTTCTAAATGGCAGTGTGCCGGGAGTTTCCTTAAATGAGAAGGGTCTTTGGGTTGTAGATAAGTTGTCTAATTCTGGGCAGTGTCATTCTGTGGCTACTACACTGAGCACACTGAGCATGTGCACAGTCTTGGTCTTGCAAAGATGTTTAACAAAGAGATCTAAGGGGAACTATCGCGAAAATGAAAATGTAATAAAAGCTTCAGCATACTGAAATAAGAAACATTCTAAATACAATCGCTTCAAAACTGCTGCGTGCACTTTCACAAACCAGAGGTCAGCGGTGGATTAAAAAGTAACTTTATTTCCCCAACATTTCTCCTCCTAACGCGTTTCGTGTGTTAACACACGTAGTCATAGGCATAACGTTCTAAATACAATCAATTAAATATTCTGCATCGTTTCTGAAATCATCAAGTTTATCTTCACTATCCCTCTCTCAGCATCTGTTTCTCCTCATTCTGTCTTCATGCAGCAGTTGGGTGTCAGATATTAGATCCAATATATCTTATAGAGGGGCTCCTTTTGCCTAGAAGATGTATTAGAGGTCACTCTATTAAACTCACCAGACATCATGTCTCTCTACATGCAGGATTTTTGCAAAAGGCAGTTATTTTGTTCGATTTTATTTGTACTAGAATCAGTTATTTGAGTGATCTCTAATTCATCTGCAGTTGGGTGTCAGATATTCATTGACAGTTAGATCCAATATATCTTATAGAGGGGCTCCTTTTGCCTAGAAGATGTATTAGAGGT